>NC_136495.1:101493502-101506002 GCF_053919585.1 Euprymna scolopes
AGAGGGATTGGAAGATACGAGTGCTTTATCTTTAAATGTCACTCGCCGCTTTAAATGCATGTATGTATGCTTGTATATCTGTCCACAACTTTCGACAGAGGCGACGGCTTTTCACGAAATCGATATCATTTTCTAGTTCGATACTTCGGTCGATGAATATCGAAAATTCGGCCAAGAATATTAATTCTATCACCCGCAACTGGGCAGTTTTCCACAGAGAGGGTCGATTTATTCGCTCACATTTTTTGCGAGTCATTCAACCCTCGCGTTAACGATATCGCTTCAAAGGCGTTATTTCGACAGTCGTGACGTCATAACCACAGTAGGCACATCGGTAAAACATTTTTTTTCACCTCTTTTTCCTCTGCCGGGTTACGTGTTCGAGCTTGCTTACAACTCCAATATTTTTATTTATTTTTGCGCTCGCAATTTTCCTTCTTTTCTTTTTTTTTTTTTTTTTTGCTCAACCAACACGCACACCTCTACTTTCTTTTCCGCCTTCACGTCACGGGTTCAAGCCTGCATGCCTACTATAACTTTTATTTTTTTGCTCAAAACACACCTCGACACACCCGGGCAAGGGCGGACACCTAGACTAGTTGTTTATAAAGGAGGTTGGAGTGCTGCATAGCTGACGGACAACGCGGGTAAATCCAAATTTGTAATTCTATTGCTAAGCAGTCACGTCAAGCCTACATTTTGATTGAAGAGTTGAGGTCAGGAAATGACGAGAGAAGATGTTTAAATATGACTTGGAATTGCTACAAGTGCAAAGCAATAAAGCTATCGAAATTTCCGAAGAATGTCTAATTAAGCGAATAATCAATTTTCAATATACGGAATTTCGATATAAGACATAAATAAAGGCAAGAGTTAGAGAAAGACAGAAAGGGAGAAAGAGAGAGAGAGAGAGGGAGATGGAGAGAGAGAGAGAGAGAGAGAGAGCCAGTAAGGAATCCAGCAGTATAACTTCTACCGTCATTGGCATCACTAACAACCCCATACTGACGTGAACTCCCTCTAGTTATGCAATCTCTGTAATGAATATATAACTTAATCAGTATAACAAATTGTTTGCGACAAATGAATTATATGTATCGACTATTTTACAAGTATTTTTCTGTTCATTTCATTAAGAGATTTCCCCATTTGTTTAATACCAGTATGTTTTGATATATATTAAAAAGCAAAATGATAATATATTTTGTTTCGCGTATCAGGATGTCGGAATTTGCATTTCTCAAGTCACGTTAACGTTTTGGCAGCCATGTTAGACATGTTTTGAAATTCAGGATACCAGTGTAAAGATAGCCCGATGGTTTTGATTATTAGTAGTCAAACCAATAAAAAGGAATTAAATCAACTTTACATAATGCAACATCAATATGTATCAGTTTAGTTTTGCAATTATTTACATATTATATATGAGCAATCGAATTATAATTATATGCTGAGATAACTCTCTTTTTAATTAAGGCAGCTGTTATAGTTTGCTTAAAGCAATGTGCGTAGTTTGAAATGGTGTGTATTGTTGTGCAACAGTGTGTATATATATATATACATACATACATATATATATATATATATATGCGTGTTTGAATCTATGTGTCGGCTAGTCGAATAAAACTGGCGTTGCATAAATGTTGTGTTAATAAGAGAAATAGTAAATTAGGAGAAATAAAAAAAGAAAGGACATTTTTAAATACCATATTGAGTTGCATTAGAAATTTTCATTTAAAGTTCGTCAGTATATAAGAAGTAGAAAGACAGATGACGCAATGTATGTCACTCTTTATAAGTTTTTGCCGGGAATAAATGTAAAATCAACATATATTATACTCATGTCTATCTAAATGTCAGTCTGTCTGTCTGTCTGTCTGTCTACTATTATATAAAGGAAAATATTTGTGCACGGATGTGTGAGTTCGTTTCCCAGACACTCCAAAATGTCTTACTCGATATTTATGAAATTTAACATAATTATATTTCATGTACCTTTTTCTCAAAATGTCCTATCGATAATCGATGATAAAAAATCAAATAAGAAAATAGCACAGCCGATTTAGACTAAATTTCACGTCTTATACAGCCTCACATCCTGGGTGTATTTGAGAATTGTGATTACCACACAAGGCAAACGGTTCTGCAAAAAAAAAAAAAAAAAAAAGACAGTAGCATGTTTGATATGCAAGGGGTGCGATCGAAGTGTAAGTTTCTATTTAAAGCAGAATAGGACCATCATCCTCGATTTTTGCTTTTGCAACTTTAAGCTATCATATATAGAAATATCTTTATAAAATAAGCAGTAAGTTCTCGACAGTGTAATGTAGACGACACTCTATTGTGGACTAAGTCACTACAGAAAGGCATGTTAAGCTTCCTCCCGATGGATCGCGATGGGTATCAAACTAAAGCAAGCAGTTATTTGATTGAAAATGAACGATTGCACCGATTTCTATGACAATAAATTTATGGGGTGTGAAAAATAAATTGATCGTCATTCAATCCTGGGAAGCATCGGTGCCCCTAGTTGTAGTATATATATATATATATATATATATATATATATATATATATATATATATATATATATATATATATAGAGAGAGAGAGAGAGAGAGAGATAGATAATGATTAGATCACTCTGACTGACGGAAAAAAATTAAAAAATAAAAATGTTTAATTTCAACGTTATTTCATGTGGTTAATGGTAGCAGAATGGATACGGTCCTTGCTAGTTAAGCCAGAGATGAATTGTGTCGCCGGGTTCGAATCTATCAACTGGTGTTAATTGTGACACCCTGCACTGAAGATTCCCGAAATATGGAACACTAGTGTCCGTAGGTATTTCATTATTATTGTAAATAATTATGTCAGTCTGTTTAAAAAAGTCATTTCTCATCGTTGAACAATTGCAGTTGAATTAAGTAAGTCAATTTAGCTCTTATGCGCAGATCATCATATAATGATTAGATCACTCTGATTTAATTATTATATTAAACTAGCGAGGGGGATACCCGGCGTTGCCCGAGTGTTTGGAGGTGTGTTTGGTCGGAGGGGGTGTGGGTGTTAATGAAAACCTAAGAATAAGCGAAGTAAAAAAAACAAAACAGAAAAATGAACGTTAAAACTTATCTGAAAACTAAAGACGTGGGGGTACCCGGGAGGTGGGGTACCCGGAAGGTTGGGGGGTAATCAAAACAAAAAACACAAAAAACTAACCTAAGGTAAAAGAACGATGTTAAATGTAAAAATCTGAAAAACAAAAAGAAAACAGAAAAAAAAACGAACGTTAAAACTTCTGAAAAATAAAAACAAAAAAAAAAAACGTGAAAAATGGCTTAAATAAGCCTATTTCAATATTACAATTTAAAAATTCGGTGGGTACCCGGGTGTTTTTGGGTGTGTGTGGTCATTGGTGTTGGGGGGTATTAATGAAAACCTAAGAATAAGCGAAGTAAATAAAAAAAAAACCCAGAAAAACGAACGTTACGTAAAAAATGGGTTAAATACCTCTGCTTCAATATTAAAATTTAAAAAAATCGAAAAAAAAAGACATCTCACACGACGATTCGAACCCAAATCGTTTAGATAATGACCCAACGCTCTAAATAACTGACCTAACACGACGTACATGAAATTGTGTCAGTTTTTTAAAATATTTAAAATAAATCAGGTTATGACGTCGTCTGACGAATGCGTAGAACTGATTTCGTCATAAGAGGACGGTTTTTGCTGGCCCCCCCTGTAGAAAAGTGTTGATTTCCGGGTGAAAAATTAACGTTTTGGGCCAATTCTTCGATATTTGTCGGACGAAGGATGGGGCTTTTATATGAGACCAAGTTTGTCAATTTTAGTTCGGTCTGTCGAAAGTTTTAAGCAGGCACACAAACATACACACATACAAACATACACACATATAAACATACATAATACATTTCCGATTTGATATATATAGATAATTATATCTCTCTCTCTATATATATATATAGAGAGAGAGAGAAAGAGAAAGAGAGAGAAAGGGAGAAAGAGAGAGTAAAAATGGAAAGTGTTAGTTCCAGACTATTGAGATAAATAGATTTGAAAAGTATCCTTTAGCTATCCTTGCTTTTGAGAAGCCAGACAATAATATAATTCATTCATCATTTTCGTATGTGCTGGCATTTTCATAAAGTAGCGATAAAAATAACCCAGTGAATTGCAGAATATATTTAAATAAAGGTAGAAGAGAGAAATGTCAAAGGAAATATACCTCCTACTTTTCAGAAATACTTGAATGGGTTAAAACGTCTGCTAATCGATAAAAGCACGACGTATGAAATCATCGTATTTATGGCTGAGCGAAAAGGATCAAAACCCAGATCAAAACGTAGATCAAGAGCGGGTTCAAATCGGTCAGTCGACAAACTGTTCTTCATCTTTCTATTGAGAAATGCGGACAATGACAGACACTTCCCTTCAGTGTACTCACCCGGACAATTCGAATGAGGTGGGGATAGCAAAGGATGATCGATTATTTTCGCCCACAGGCAAGTACACACACTCACGCAATACGTGTACTTTATTGATTGGTGACTTTCACAATGGAATTTGCGAATAGGGTTCAAATATAGTAAGAAATATAATGTTCACATTTTAAAAAGTTATAATAAATTTGCATAAAGATGTAATACTAACTGACTTAACAACTGCATATCGCTATTATCATATAAAAGTCACTTCGTGTGTATATGCGTTACTTCCTCTTCTGAAACGGTCAAGCCAATCTATTGGAAATTTTACACAACGGTAATATATATGTCTGGAAGTGTTCTTAGTTTTGTACAGAAACTAATTCGGTCTTGTCGGTGGGGCATTATAATACGCCGACTGCCTCCCTGCAGAGGGTAAAAATCCCTCAATGGGGGTCCTGGATATGACCTTAAACTATATCCAGTGGTGAGGCCCCAGCTCGTGGGCTTTGGGGAGTGTGGAGCCACCCTTTAATTACCATTGCTCCCAGGTCCACTCTGACCCGGAGTGGTAGCACCTGTTAGGGTCCCAACTATGGGTTAAATAGAAACTGAAAACAACAAATGTATTCTATTAAAAAAAATATTTCTTCAAAATCTTTGGATTCGGCATTAAATAACCCGAAAAGGGTTGATATGCCGTAAAACAAAAACAACCAACCAACCAACCAACCAACCAACCAACCAACCAACCAACAGAAACTAATTCCATAAGTATCGAAAAAATAAATGATATTAAAAATAGTGTTTCTTCTCTTATAGATAAAATAAGAATTTTTACAGGAGAATATTTTACGTTACACCGGCCAAGGGAAGTGATTTTCAGTGAAACGAAATATATTTCTCTGTAAAAATCTTTTTTTATCTATCAGAGAATAAAGATAATTTTTTAAGATCGTCAAGCGCAAATAGCTGACGTGATATTGTAAACAAATACAGGCGAAATTTGATGAACGACATTATCATTATTATTTTGTTAAAAAGTATATGAATCTCCACTGGGCAAATTATTTCTCGTAATATATAATAATTAGAGGATCGATTCTCTAATAATACATACGCAATCTGCATGAAATAAAATATCATATTTAAGCGTATTGTATGACCGGGCAACGCCCGGCGGCCAGCAAGTACGACATAATCTCGTTGACAAACGTTTTATTTATCCAGTACGAGATAAGTTAGTATTTGGTAATATCAGCTGTCGTATGTAGAAGGATGTCGACACTTCTGGTAACAAATGCGGCCAAACTGACCACTAGTTTTTCTGATCGTGTTCTGCCACTGGATCAGGCTGGTTGTGATGAGAAAGTGATACTTGCTTTGCACGAACCAGCTTCACTTTAAACAAACATCCAACGAGGGTTTTTCTATAATTTCTAAGAAGTTCACTTCGTATTCATAGCTTGTAGGGACGAAACGTTAGCACATTTAAAACTGCCTGGATATTTCAATAGATTTTATACAATTATATACCAGTTTAGATACTGATTATTTATAGAAAGACCAGTGAAGGGCCACAATGTTGCCATTGAGGTAAAATATATTGTGTACAAGCCTATACTGATTTTCACCCGTCGTTACAAGATTAATTGCATACGCTATGACCAGCTTCTAATGAGTGAGTAATCCTGCTGCAGTTTTTTTAAAAAATCCCTTGTAATAATTGCGATTTTTATTCATTGCTTTGATTTAACATTCCTCGAATTTTAATTGATTTTAATGAAACAAATTATTTCGTAACTTATTCAATAGCTAAGATGCGAACTGATTTAGCACGACTTATTGTTTACGAATATAATAACATTAAATTTAATTATTATTAAAAATATCTTAATCTTTAAATTTCAACCGTATGTTATCAATAAGCTTTCACAACAGAATTCTCGATCATCTGTCAAATTTAACTATCGTTTGTATCTCTTTTATTAACGGTAATACATACCAATACGTGCGATATTCTTTTACTCTGTTCACATTAGATTACCACGTAATTACATATCCGAAATCATTCTATTTTATTATTTGTAGTAATTAACAATTATAGATATGTAGATGAATGCGTAGAATATATATATATATATATATATATATATATATATATATATATATATATATATTATGGTTAAGCTGGATTAACTCCGCCGATATGAAATAAAATGGAGGTGAAAGGACCTGAATATTCAACGTTTCGCTCGATTTATGCGGGCTTTTTCAAGAGGGATGGTCATTGACGAGAGGGTCGGAAGATTTGGGGCTATATATAATGATGGGGAGAGCAGCGTGTTTTCCTTATGTAAATTAGATGTTTGTATACATATATACATTTTATGAGAGAAAATAAATTAGGGTAAACTAGCGTAGTTGATTACGTCTAAAAGTTAAAATATCGTAGAGATTATAAGGATTGCGTCTGGAAATATAACCGTGATAGATTAAGTAAATAAAATGAAACGAGATTACGAAGGGGTTTTTAAAAATTAGAGATTATTGAATTGGGATAAAATAGCGTAGTAACTCTTGATGGCGTCTAAAAATAAGAAAAGGAGGTGATAAAATGGGGTCTAAAAATAGACACTGAGAAAATAAAATACAGTAAATAAGTAAAATAAAAATAATAAAATGAACTTTGTCCTTTTTTCAGCCAAATTTTCGCCCCAAAACTGATTAAATTGCTTGCGGCAGGTATGAATACCCGTTTGTATAAATTTTAAATGTTTAGACCTAAAATTGGCTAGACACCGCAAAGGTCAAATCTTTGAACTTTGACCCCTTGGCAGCTCACTTTCAAATGTTTATACCAGAAAATAGCTGAGTAATTTAGTAGATACCGCAGTGTATTTTTTTTAATTTTACCCCAATTATAATATCTATTTTTAGTGGCACAAATGAAACTAAAATGTTTGATCTACGTCCAAGTAACCAACATTTAAAATTTCAAGTGTTTGGTCCCAAAATTGGCGGAAGAGTTTGGTAGCGTTTCTAAAGGCCAAATCGTTGAATTTTGACCCCTTCACAGCCAAATATCTGCCGAAAACCGATTAAAAAAGATTTTCCCTAATCCCAATACTCCTTATGTAAAATCTAGAGTCTGTAGACCGAAATTGACAAAGTTGTTTTGTAGGGAAATGTACACAGACACACGCACAGACACACACAGACACACACACAGTAATACACACAGACACACACACATAGGTATTTTCGCTTTTATAGATATATAGGTAAACCATCCTTCTAGTGTTGTGTGAGTTCAATTAAAATTATCTAATTTGCAAATGATCTTAAATTATAAATTAAAGACATTTACCAGTTTTATGAAATCACCTTATATTAATTACCTTTAACATCGACAACCATGTTAAGTAAACACAATGAACAGAACAAAAAAAAAATTACAAAGAATAACATTAGATTTTATTATATTATAAGGCTGTGTAAAAGTATTATGTAATTAGAATTCGAATAATTCTCTTTGGCGTTATTGTCTGTACTATTCATACAGAATTTCTAAATAATTAATAATATTCTTGATTTTAATAACAGAAAGCGGTTTTGATGGTAAAGTAGAAGTTACTAGCGTAGGGAGTGCACCCAAGTTTGTCCGGGTGTAAAACACGCTTGAATATATTTTAATTCGTTCAGATTTCGTATACATTATTATAGAGTCGTGATTTCAAAAGTATACAAAGAATATTTAGGTGTTATTACCTAGAATCGAAACCGATGCATGCAATGCTGGTGACGTTACCAACTGTGCCAACGGGACACGCATATAAATCGTTTAAAAATTAAAAATTAAAAATAATCTAAGATGAATATGAAAAAGTTTAACGATATTTTCAATTTTGACCCATATTTGACTGCTTGAAAACAATTTTTACCGGCTTAAGATCCATAAAAGAACGGTCTGTAAAGAATCGAATCATTTAAGACCCCTAGCGCCGCTCTGCGACTTTTAGCTTCAGAGGAGATAGAGTTTGAAACAGACCGACAGACAGACAGATTGACAGACATATAGCCGTTTATATATTAGATTACTATGAGAAAAATTCACATTTATTTGTTTAGATACTAATATAATAATAGCTAGCCGTACTTATATGAAGTACTAGCCAGACTCTTGACATTGCCCGGTAATAAAATACGCTTAAATATCATATTTGAATGGATGCAGAGTTCGTATTTTGTTGGTTGGTTGGTTGGTTGTTTTTGTTTTACGGCATATCAACCCTTTTCGGGTTATTTTATGCCGAATCCAAAGATTTTGAAAAACATTTTTTTTAATAGAATATATTTGTTGTTTTAACGTCAGTTTCTATTTAACCCATAGTTGGGACCCTTACAGGTACTACCACTCCGGGTCAGAGTGGACCTGGGAGCAATGGTAATTAAAGGGTGGCTCCACACTCCCCAAAGCCCACAAACGAGGGCCTCACCACTGGACATAGTTTAAGGTCATATCCAGGACCCCCATTGACGGACTTTTACCCTCTGCAGGGGGCGGTCGGCGTATTCTAATGCCCCACCGACAGGGCCTCGTATTTTGTATTGAAGAACCAATTATGTTTCTATTATTATATTACACAAACATTATACAATAGAACTCTGGGATACGGTGTGCCTAGGATACGGTTTTTCGTAACGATGTGGAATAAGATGTTTTCCCGGGACCCTGGTTACGGTCTTTCCTCGCTTACGGTGATATTTATAATGTTATTTGTATTATATACATGTGTATTCATTTTGTTACTAATTTGTAATGTCGTATTTCGGAGTTCTACTATAGTAATGATATAAAAAAGGTAATTAATAAATCGAGAGTCATCAGCTAGAAAGAAAACCAAACACATAGCTCTCCAGCATTATTCGTTTCCATCTGAGTTAAGTCCATACGCATATAACCACTTAAAAAATAACGCTGTTTACGATATAAATAAGTATAAATTTATTAAAATTTTGACCCCCTAGTAACTAATTTTTCCGACTAAAAAGCGAATCGAATTTATTCCACAGGCCCAAAACATATATATATATATATATATATATATATATATATATATATGTGTGTGTGTGTGTGTGTGTATATATATATATATATATATATATATATATATATATATATATAAAGCTTCAAGTCTGCATATTAAAAATTAAAAATTAACATAGTCTGTTTGAGAGCGTTCAAAACACATACACACACATGCTAAATTTAATATATATATATATATATATATATATATATATGTGTGTGTGTGTGTGTGTGTGTGTGTGAGTGTGTGTGTGTGCATATATATTGCTCATTTTAATTCTAAAAAAAGTGACAAAAACACAAAATATCCCTAATTTTCGTGGATATTTAAAGATACAAATTAGCTTAAATAATTAACACTTTTTTCGAAGGCTGTGAAACGTGTGTGCTATGACGAAGCGTTTTTTACGAATGAACTAATCCAAACACGATGAACACCCGAATATCAGGCTCTAAGTCAAAAGTCTATATACGGTGGACCAACAACCCACCTGTTATATGTTCTTTTTAATACTGTGTGCTACTTTATTTCCGTGTTGTTCTAGTTGTAACCCTTCAAACACGGTTATAACACTTTTTTATTATTTTTCTTTTATTGATCTATTCCTTTCTACCGCAAAAATACTACCCCCCCCCAAAAAAAAAGAAAACAGAATACAACGTACAGAAAAGAAAACATTTCCAAAATCTATAATATAAAACTGAATGTGTGTCTGTGTGTGTGTGTGTGTGTGTGTGTCTGGTCACGAATAGGCTCCTATATGGTTGACTATTTAAAAAAAAAAGAAGCTGATTACATATAATGATAGATGTATTTATACATACGAATGGGTATGTTTGATCTGGCAGAACGGTGGTTCATTAAAAATGTGGGGTCTGCGTTCGCACCTGGTCCACAAAGTATGGAAATAAAAATTAAAAATAACAAACGTTTACAAGTGTTTCTGATATAGATGTACATAAGAATACTTTGATACGTATGGTTAACTTAAATAGGGATGGTATAATAAAATTGTGGGGTCTGCGTTCGCGCATGGCCTCCATAGAATTAAAATAGGCATACCCTTTATAAAATAAAGATTTTCATATCTATCTGCGTAAGTATACTTTGATAATTATGTTTCAGTTTTTGAATGAATATGGTATAATAAAATTATAGGGCGTTCGTTCGCGCCTGACCTCCATAGAATGGAAATATGTCACAAAGTTTAACAAGGTGTTTTAATATAGATCAGAGTATTGTGATAAGTGTTTCAGTGTGAACAGGTGTAGTATAATAACTTATGGGGATTATCTTTTTTATTTCTACTTTCATCATATTTTGCTTTGGTTTTGATACCCCCGAATTCGAAGCTATCTCTTTACAACACTTCCTTTTCATAACCTATCATACTTTAATAAATCAGAGTCCATTTTCTGTAGGCTGTTTTTGAACCCAGTCAACGACGGGTACTTTTGCTAGTAAAATAATAAAAAAAGCGCCGAAAAACATTTATTCTCCTGATTTTATGCTTGTTTTTCCCTAGCACTTATTGATAATATTACTCTTCGTCCAGTTATTTGAAAATAAATGAAAGTTAAAGGAAACAGAAAAGTTGAGAGAATGAGAAGGTTAGCCACGGTTATTATTCGCATCTGTAAAAATAGTATCAGCCAATTATTGTCTATTAATGCCAACTGTTGTTGTAACGTATATGGAGAAACGTAGAAGCATTAAAATAGTCGTTTTACAGAAAAATATTGTTTTAATTGTATTATACACATTTAACAAATATTTTGAACACTTTGACTAATCTTTAAACGCTTCTCTTTTATTCTATACTTCTGCAGAAGCCGTATTATTTTACACATTTAAATAGCAAGGCTGCAATCCTCAATTTAAATACCCATTTCTTTTCTAGCATGTGAATTAAAAGCGTTTATGTATATTAAAAGCATAGCCTGTATCCCGGTTTTGCCCCCGACTGTCAACAACACACAAAAAAAACGATCTGTTATCTCTTCTAAATCCAAAGTTAATATGTATACTATTACTAGCATGGATATCTGGCGTTGCTCGTCAACATAAAGTTCGGTTTGGGCACACCTGCTATACTAAGGACATTGAAAAATGTCATGGATATCCCCACAACAATTCCCAAAAAGATAAACTCATAAAAACACGAAAATGTAATCGCTCCCGAAAAGATGAAGTACGTGACAAGCTCTCCACTAGATTTTTTGGCAGAATGGATACGAAGAGAAAAAGCTATTCTCTAGATATTGAGCACTTTTTGTTGCCTGTGCACGTGCACCCCCTAAAATAAATCAATGAATCAAAACAAGTTTTGTTTAAATCAAAATAGCAACGAGTGCCCGTGCGACCCCTCCCCCCAAAAAATGAACCCCGGCAGGCAGGTTCGAACATGAAACACGAAATGGGTAAAGAAGAGGAAAAGTTACTAGTGACGCTTTAGCCCACAGGTCCACAAGTGCGTATAGCGTCACATGAGATAGAAAAAAGTTTGTTTGAACATAGTTTTAGTTTGATACGAATTCGTAACTTGCGAAAACAACGATACGAAAAATGACAACCCCTTCCAGTTGACTGCAACAGAATAAATATTTTTTTTCAAATTTTCACATATTATGCATCCGAGGCATTGCTCTATTTAGTACTGGTTCAGACCCGGTCGGGTACGGATGACAAAAGTTATAGAAGACATACAAACACACACAAACCCAGAGGATGCCCTTTTATATAATAGACTAGGATGACTACCCGGCATTGCCATGGTGGAGAGAGGTCGTATATTAAGGCTTTTGTGCAACCAACACCCTAAAAATATGAAAATAGCAGCGGGTCCACGTGCGAGCGCAAAAAAAAAAAAAAAGCCGCAGTAGCCAGGCTCGAACCTGTGACGCGGAAGACAAGAAAGAATGTAAAAAAGTAAACGCGTTAGCTGTAATGGCAGACG
>NC_136495.1:101511002-101548502 GCF_053919585.1 Euprymna scolopes
ATAGTCATCCATATACAGCACTGTTTCGCTGTATCGCAACTCGTCAGTGCGGCTAGACAGGCAACTACCTGCAGCCAGGATCAAAACTCGATCGCCGAAACGACAGTCAAAGCTTCTTACCATTTCACTATACTGCTTCTGCTGTGCGGGTAGTGAATTAACGATGTTTTGACATCGTCGAAATGCCTAAGTTCGATTTGTTTACACAAACAGCATCGCTTAATACGCAAATGACAGTCTGTATATCACTTACCAATATGCTCAAGCCAAGGTAGGGAGCATTATATATATAAATATATATATATATACTAGAGGATGGCCTCCAATCTGTAGTAGAATGGGGACGAAAATGGATGGTCACATTCAATATATGGTATAAGTAGTTTCTTTTACTTCAAAAAATTTATAAACGTCTGTTTAAAATATTGTCAGTAAGTCATTATATTTCCTGTAATCGTTGAATTAACTTGCTTTCTCGAACTGACAATAGTCCCAAAGTTGTCAGAGAGCATTAGCTGTTTACCATTCAACACTATTTGAGTGATTTAACACACACACACACACACACACACACACAAATATATATATATATATATATATATATATATATATATATATATATATATATATATATATATATATATAAATATATAACTGTTGGTTCGTTCGGAATTAATTGTCTAAAAACCACTGGACGGATGGCTTCCACGTTTTGGTATAATATGTTTACTCTATCCATGTGTGTTTTTATATAGTTCGTTTTAATTATAACATTATACTTAATTTTTCTATGATAAATAGGTGGTTTTCTTTGTACCGATAAGCCATTTTTTTTATTTAGGGACAATTATTTATTACCGCTTCCTGTCACGTGACCAGTGTTTCCAATTTAGCGGTTTTCCTGCTAGATCTGGAGATTTCGTTTGCAATCTAGCGGGGAATTCTAGAAAATCTGGAGGTATTTGGCACCCACACACCCGCATTAGATTATTAAAAAACTAGCGGGGGTACCCGGCGTTGCCTGAGTATTTGTTTCCGGGACGGGGGGGAGTTTTAAAAAATGTTATCGTACGTAAGTAGGAAGGATCAAACCCGGAGCCATGAGTAAAAGTAGGAAAATAAAGTGTGAAAAAAAACAAAAAAAAACATCTGCAACGTTAACAGTTCGGCTACCAAGAAAAGTCCATTCCAGTTGTTTAGGAAAAAAAAAAAAAAAACGACTACGGTAGGTCGGCGCGAACGTGAAAATATAATATAAATTGTCCAGCACGCTAACCACTACGCCACAGAGCACTGAGGCCTAGTTTAGTGATTTTAAATAACTTCACATGAAAGAACTACGAAGCCAAACCGGTGTTCTCTTCTCAACTGTTCCTTGTGAACGATCCCCAAACGGTGTTAAGTGGTGGCAGGAGGAGGAGGAATTTATTAGAGAGAAAATATGTTACCACTTCCATTGATCTTAACCGATTTTGGCCGTGACTTCTCAGCAGAAAAAGTATAGAAATCTAAGATTATCGAGGAATTTGAGAAATAATAAGCCTATAACACACCTCAGATATTGTTCTGCCGTTTGTGCATATTATATTTGCAAGAAATATCTTGATTTTTAATCCTATTAATGTCAAAATCAGACGGGAAAAAATGAGTTCATTTTATTTATATAGATAGAAGATAGAGAAGAAGATATATATATATATATATTTATATATATATATATATATATTTATATATATATATATATATAGTGGGTAAATACATCTATGATAATGACAAGGAAGAATCCCCGTTTTAACACATTTGTGTGTTGCATAGGGGTGGGGTCTTTTTAAGATGGCGTATATTATATAGTTGAATGTTCATATTGGAGAGAAATATATCGGGTACATTTTAATACAGAAACAGGGACATGTAATACAATAGGATGAGGGGAGATATATCGACGAGAAGAGGCATGTATACGGTTTACAGATTGTAGTTCTTTTACACATATATTAAGAGATATGTGAGAAGAGGGATGAGTTATGAGTTCCTTTATCACAGGACGGGACATTCATTACTTCTTGATAGAGAGGGAGGCACATTTCTTAAGATGATGGAGAGACATTACTTAAAGATGGGTTTAATACAATGCTCATTATCAAGATGAGTGTGGGAACAAAGTTCATATAAGTCATATAAATACAATTTCACTTTACCTCACAGTTACAAAATGATGATTTTCCTTTATTTCTTTGACCGGTCAATGAAGACATCCAGAAATTCAAAATCATTACATGATTACAACTTCTAACCCTTCGCTTCCAAAGGGGGATTCGATCCAGACTCGCCTCTCCTGTCTCCGTCTGTCCGACTCTCTTTCTACCCGTCTCTATCTCCCAAAATTAGCAACTATATTGAGGATTCATTTCTCAGCTATGATGTCCTCGCGTGACCAAAAACGTGCTTGGTCGATCCCGTAGCCTGAACATGCATGATTCTCACATCTCGAAAATGTCCAACCCATTTCTTTTAACCTATTTTCGACCTGACTTATTTTCCAACAAATTTAAATTTGCTGTTGTTCGTTTTTCTAACTGACCTTGTTGTAATTCTGTTTTCATAAAATGAATTCAACAATCGAAATTCCTTTTTACAATAACATCTCTAAACAATCGAATTCCTTTTCAAACAAAGATATCTGCAATTTTATATGAAAACTAACAATAGGAATTCCTTCCTGAATCTTAATTCAAAACCTAGCTTTCCAGGTTCGAATTCTCGGTCTATCCTATCTCATTTTTATTTATTTAATGTTTTTCTTACTTACAAGAACAGCGGACCTGCTCTTGTTACATGTATAGCTTAGGTGATATATATATATATATATATATATATATATATATATGTATACATATATATATATATGTGGGGGTATTGTGAGGTCAAAAGTGTTTGCAAAACGTATATACTGTTCAATTTATGCTTCATGTATTTTCCTATATAATAGCTATGTAACTCATTGTTCGATATGCAAATATATAAAGTAAATTCCTAAAAACAGGAAAAATATGGTTTTAAAGAAAAATTCAGAAAGAAATATTGGCCATAAGATTTTGCAAGACTCATTTATTTCAGAATAAATAACATTTTAAAAAATACTTTAATTTTAAACATTGTGTCATTATGATAATAGAACCATATATTGATAACTTGTTACAAGAAAATCATAGTATTTGCTCAAATAACAATTAACAAAACAATACAAATTTTTAAAACAATTTAACCCTTTATGCACTTTCCCCCATTCTTAATCACATCCATCAGCCTTCTATCAACAGACGATGTTAGTTTGTGTACTTGTTGAGGTGTGATTTAAGAAGATTCCTTCTTAATCCTCTCCGTAAGGACTTTTTTACTGCTTAATTGATGCCCGTTTTCGTAAACTTTCCTATTCAGAATCGACCAGAGGTTCTCTATCGGATTCTAATCCGGACTCTGAGGTGGCCAATACATCCGACGTTCACCAGAGATTCCCAAGGCTGAAAACCAGTCTTTTGTTAACCGAGAAGCATGACCTGGTGCATTGTCTTGGTGAATAATGAGATTCAGGTTGACAGCATTATTTTGTGATTTTAACAAAATCAATAAATTCTGTTCCAAAAACCTGCAGAAGTTAAAGAATTCATTTTGACACCTCCCGGGACAAAAAAGGCCCAAGAATCTCACTACCAATAATCCCAGCCCAAATCATCACTCACCTGTTAACGTTTGAATCGCAAGCGTGGGCTATTGCTATTAAAAAGCCATCTCTTGGTCAAATCGTCTGGACCGTCGAGACTTGTACTAGCCTCCTCTGTCCCTAGAACATTTTGAAAATTCGTTTTCAAATATTTAGTGGTCCACGCTGACAATTGATATCACTCAAAGGAGGACATATTTTCGGTGTTCAAAATCCGATTCTCGGTGTTTTTGGAGATGCCAGACTCTCCTGCATGGTCGAAAATAGCTTTGCTTTTTTTGCCTGGGTTTGCTAGAACACTTCTCTTGATTTTTTGGTCTGCTAGTTTTGCGTCTTCTGCTTCCATCCTTGTCGTCAATGACAACGCACTTCATAGTCCGATGATCTCACTTCAAAATTTTTGAAATTTCAATGTAGACTTCTTCGCAGCAAGTAATTTAACAATTACACCGTCCTCACTATGTCAACATCTTTTCTGTTAGCCATTATTAATAAATTTAGGTTACCTGCATAAATTCTTGGTTCACCTGAAAAGAGAAAAATGTATAACAATAATGAAATTCTTGTTTACTTTTTTGGAAAATGTAGTAATGAAAATAAACAGAATAGCAAGTAGCAAATGATGAAATAGGTGATTAAAAAAAATGAATAATGAAATTGAGAAAAAATAGGTATGAAAACTCTTTTGTGCCCCACAGTAATTTTAACATAATCTGATTAAGACATTAAGAAATTTTAAAAAATGCAAAATTCAGAAACTCTTTTTTTATGAAAAATAATCTCTTTGAAATGTTGTCCATTTTTAGCTTCGCTTATTTTTGTTCTTTCCAAAACATTATTCATGACAAATTGCAAAATCTCTTGATTGTGATTTAACTCCCACATTTCGCGTCTGATGTTTTCCTAAATTCTTGCAGGGTTTGGGGTTTAGTAGCATAGACTCTTTCTCTGAGGTATCTCCATAAGAAAAGTCGGGCTAGTCAATTCTGGGGAACGTGGTGGCCATTTGGCATTGCGATAGCGAGAGATAATATACGAAGCTGAAAATGGGAAACATTTTTTAAAAAAATTATGTGTCGTAAATAAAGAGAGTTTAGACTTTGCAGTTTTCTTTAATCCTCCACAGTCTTAGTCAGATTGTGTTAAAATTACAGAAAAATATCAAAACTAGAGAATTTATTTAAGTTCTAAAACCATTCTGTAACATTTTGGACACCCTATATATATATATATATATATATATATATATATATATATATATATATATATATATATATATATATATTAAATTCGTCTTTACATAAGGAGTAATTTGTTGCTACACAGTTATGAGCATGTTTCGGTCGTCTAGTATTTAGGAACCAGAGACCTCATCAGGTAACAACGCTTAATTCCACAAGCTGAGTGCTTAATGACAAACGAAAATCAACTTTCAACAGAAGTATTTTTTTTTGTAAACGAGTCATGGAAGTGAAGTTCAGCTGTACAGAGAACGGGCTGGTTAGGTGTTGATTTGTTAGTTTATTTATTTTCCTATTTGTTTAGTTACTTATTTACCCGTGTATTAATTCATTATTCTCATATTGGTGTTATGGGATGGAGTTTGTAGGTTTAGGGATTGAGGAATTAGGTTCTAATGCCAAAGTGCATGTAGATGTTATCTTAAACAAGTATGCGGTTCGCCTATCTACTGCCCGTGGCGAGTCTGAGACTTCTAAGAATAAGCGTATTTTTAATTAATTTTATTATTTTTTTTATTTCAGTATTCCTATTTCTATCTCCCCAGCAACCTCAAATTATACACACACACACACACACACACACACACACACATACATATATTTATATATATATATATAGGGAGAGGGAGAGAGAGATAAAAACAAACAGAGATCACATTATATTAAAATCTACATCTATATAGATATGTCTATTCTATTTGATTAAATATTTTGTAAATTTAATTATATATTTATCTTCCATTTTGGAACTATATTGGCATAAAAAGAAATAACATTATAAAATTGATTTAAAGACTTCAGAATATTTTTCCTTCACTATCGGAACGGAAATCGATATCAGACACGAATGAATATAGATATAAAGCATATGGTAAAAATAAATCAAACCAACATTTCAAATCACAATAACATTTCTGAACGCTGCAACAGATATTTGGAGTGTTCACACGTTCTTCCAAGGAAACGTTTACGTAAGTTAAAATATAAAACAATAAAATAAAACTGAAGGCATTTCTAATTGTAATATGTCGTCCGTAAAATTGAAGTTGTATTACGTTTTACAGTAAAATGACATATTTGATTCATGACGGAGACGCCGAAATATGTCGATATTTATTAAACTCCCTTGATAATTTTTCCTGTAAAATACACCGGAAAATGGTGCAGTTCTAAAACAGAAAGATGATGTTTTTAAAAAAAGTATAATGCCATATTCTTTTCATTTTAAATATATCGAACCGGATGTCAATATAAATAGTCCTATCTTGATTGATACGTGGTATCGATCATAAAATACTCGAGGAAAAGAAGATTCGAAGATTTACGTCCATTAGGTTTATGAAGAACTGTTTGCTATCACCTTTTTCGATGCCGTTTATATAGATACAATCGTAAAAGTATTTTTTATCTCTGATAGCCATCGTTAAACACACTTCTTTAACTAATATTTAGAGGATTTAACACAACACATTCTCTTTTATATTTCTTATTAGTGGAGGTAACATGAGAGAAACAGAGAATAGCAACCTCAGTGGAACACTTCTATGCATAATTATATGCTAAAGCCTTGCTATTCTTGGCATCGACAATGACAATTAATCAGCGCCTCGTATTCAGTACTCAGTAGATTTTGCTTCTAACTACCAAACCCTTCGGCCCTGTTGGTGGGGCATTAGAATACACTGCCTCCCTGCAGAGGGTAAAAGTCCCTCAATGGGGGTCCTGGATATGACCTTAAAGTGGTGAGGTCCAAGCTTGTGGGCTTTGGGGAGTGTGGAGCCACCCTTTAATTACCATTGCTCCCAGGTCCACTCTGACCCGGAGTGGTAGTACCTGTAAGGGTCCCAACTATGGGTTAAATAGAAACTGACGTGAAAACAACAAATATATTCTATTAAAAAAACTTTTTCTTCCGAATCTTTGGATTCGGCATTAAATAACCCGAAAAGGGTTGATATGCCGTAAAACAAAAACAACCAACCAAACAACCAAACCCTTCAATTTAGCTCAAATTGTGTGTTTTGAACCTTTTCAGTAATTTTCACTATCAATTCAATTCAAGGACTCATATATATATATATATTTATATATATATATATATATATATATATATATATATAAATATATACATATATATATATATATATATATATGAATGTATATATCTATTATATAAATTAACGTCAACGTGTCTGTCCGTGAGTCTGTGTGTCTGTGTACATTTTTCCTACGCAATAACTCAGTCTACTCGAAATTTGATATACATTGTACTGAGATTTGGAAACATCTTTGTAATCCGTTTTCGTCCAGAAATTTGGCTGTTAAAGGGCCAGAGTTCAACGATTTGTCCTTTGAGGACTCTACAAAATACCTCCGTCAATCTTGGGTCTACACTCTTGAAATTTTAGATATAGGTTCCTTGGACATGGATCTAACTTAATAACTTGATTTGATCCCCAAACAATACAGTTTAAGGGGTCATAATAGTGGCAAAGTTAAAAAAAAATTACCTCTTATTGTTTTTTTTGCTTAACATACTCCTCCAAACACTCGTGCAACGCCGGGCTGAAATGCTAGTATATATATATATATATATATATATATATATATATATATATATATATATATATATATATATGTATAAAATAAAAATTACAATTAAATTTACCAAAATGATCCAAGATGGTAAAACAAAAGGTATATTATAAATATTAAAGAATTAATATTTATAAAGTAATCTCAACCAGATGTAAAAGCTTGATAACACCAAATAAGAGATAGAGCTTATAATATGAGCAAATAGTTAATTTATATATATTACGTTTACTTTAATTGAACTCAGATTGAAAATAATATCGAAAGTTTAAAACACAAATCAGTAGTCAAAAACAAAAGTGACTTACGCACATGAAGAGGAGAAGCTAATGACAATTGAATGGTAAAATATTTGTTCATCGCCATTTAATCTCTTGAACTATGTCGGGTCTCCCATATATATATATATATATATATATATATATATATATATATATATATATATGTAATGTCAGTTTGTCTCAGTGTGTGTATGTAAGTTCTTCCGAAACGGCTGGGCTGATTTTAATGAAAATTCGCACAAACATACTTCATGTGTGTGGAAGTGTTATATTATATGTATTTTATCAGTCTGCTTTTGATAAGTTTCGTAAATCGGAAATCGATAATCGATAAGTCCGGTTTTTAATCGAAAAGGACGATTTTGTACGAACTTAACATCTTATAAGTCCTAACATCACATTTGAGAAGTTTACCACCGCACATAGGAATGTCGTATACAATCAACAATAGCTCTCTTATAAGAAAGGGGCGCCTTTGAAATGAATGTTTATGTATAAACAAAATTGAACTTTGATACCTCCCTTTTGCACTTTGAATGTGACTGAAATAATTACAGACCGAGTCACAGCAATGCTATTCGACACAATTGCTAGCAGCACAAGCATGAATTCTGGTGCATGTGCATTGTAGGAACAGAAACCAGAACGTCAACTTCTCGGACTACCTTGCTGTCATCACATTCAAAATTTGCATTTGAAGTTCTCATGGAAGCAGCCAAATGCGAACCACGAATAACACTTTTACAGAGATTTTCAAAAGGCTGAAGCACTATTAATTCTGCTGAATATCAGAGAATCAGTGATGAACATTTCTCAGTATCTGAAAAAAAATGAATTCATTGCATTTGTGCCCATACAGCTTCAGATGTACCAGTCACGTGATGATTACAAAGAATTTTTTGTGTTGAGCCTATTATGCCTTGGAGATCAGTCACTATCAAGCTTGGAAATACGAAAACCAGCTGCTTATCATCATATTACAGGCTTGGTTTACTTGCCCTTCTGCTTTTAGTGCCCCACGAAAAGATTTACCCCCATTACAGAAGTTTCAAAACTACAAACTAATCGGCAAGCTTGTTTCTACTGCACCACTAGAAGTGTTTACACGTCACTTATAGTATCTTAATGAAAAACTTGTTGACTTAGCATTTTTGACGGTCAAGTTAGTGGTGAAGCAAAGCATTTGATGTTAAGCAAAATCAGGTACGAAGCTCAACCCCATCCATAAGAAATAGTGATGCCTGAATCAAGCTTAAAACTCGATCTTCAAGAACATATCACCTGCAACACAAAGGAAGTCTTTGCTACACTTGGAATATCACAAACATTTCTTTAATTTCATCCAGGAACATGGCAATCTAAATCGGATTATGCTAATGGTATTAAAATGGTAAAGCCACCCAAGGAAATCAATGATGCAGCAGAACGTTGACAGGCCCTTCAACTCATCAATTACCTGCTAATAGGACTAAAAGTAGAACCTGTTGCAAGTCGTTGAAAAGCACATGCTGGAGTATCCCGAGTCACAAAAAATGTACACTGACTGCTGACTGTTCTGACCATTTTAAATACATGTGCCCAAATAAAGCAGCGTTTCTCTTATAATGCATTATACTTTATATGCAGTTTTATATAGTTTTCATTCTTCATTATAAAGTAAAATTCTTATAAATTACTGTGTTATTTACGCATATATTGCATCAAATATAGTACGTTGATTCCTAATCCAGAAAATCCAGTTCAGCAAGGTTATAATATAAAACAATTGAAACAATTTTTGGCCGTTAACTCAATGCATTAATAGAAATATTATATTGAAGTGTAAGAGCTTACAATTTTACAATTTTTTTTTCATCGGCACCCTAATATATATATATATATATATATATATATATATATATGTGTATGTGTGTGAGTGTGTGTGTGAGTGTGTTGTGTGTGTAGACATATATGTATGTATATAAATACATATATATCTATATACACACACATATATATATATGGAGAATATATATATATATATGTATATGGGGAAATATGTTTATTCAATTATATTTCACCTTGACTTTTCTAAATGAACCTCGATGTAACTATAGAGCATATACCAAAAAAAATTACAATAAGTCGATATTCTAAATTCCAAGATGCTGTCCATCTTAATGTTTATTTCTTTTAGCACGTTAAAATGTTCAATACTTGACAGCACCTTAGCGAAGGACCATTCATATAATTATATCAATTTTGGTATCTTTTCCGCGCAGACTCCTCAGCAGAATAGGAACTCTTCACTATAACAAAAAATGAATATACTGAGGGCATGATTATACAACTCCAACATAATCAGAAGTATAGTTGCAATTCGTTTATGCGCTACGAAACAGATGCTGTCAGGAATTAAACAGCTTACCATGCGGAAAAATAGACGGTAAGATAGGAAACATTTTGGAATTTGTAATATAGCCTTTTTGTCAATTATTTAATTGGAATTCATTATTGAATTGAGCATTATTTATTAATTTATTTATTGTTATTTATCCTCATCTGTCTTAAATATTGTTTCACGACGTTTCGGCCAACTATTCCTCAAGCCTTCGTCAGGTGGTAACCGCGACGGGTATGGAACTCCGAATCCTCTAACTGCATCCTTATTTATTAATGTCTTGCGTAGTTGATTTCGTCTTACCACGTTTTGATCAAGTAAGCCTCTGTCCGGTTTTAGGTAAGATTGAAACCCCTATCGTCAGACAATTCTCACATAGAACCGTAGAGATTCAACGTCTCTATCCACTACGCCACTGGTTCCAGATGAGAATTTTCTGAAGATAGCAGTTACAGTTCTACCCAAGAAGGCCGAGAAATAGTTGGCCGAAACGTCGTGAATCAACAACTAAGAAAGATGAGGATAATAGGCCGCAATAAATAAATTAATAGACTTTTTATTATTATTTTTATATATATATATATATATTATATATGTATATATAAATATATATATATACATATGCATACACATATTTACACACATATATATGAATAGAGATAGCTAGATTGATATATATATGAATAGAGATAGCTAGATTGATATATCTATCTATCTATCTATCTATCTATCTATCTAGATAGATAGATAGATAGATAAGTATGTGTATAAACATAAAACATTCTTTGGAATATAAGGCTTCCTTCTTTCTATACAATTTACAGGAGGGTGAGATACATCGACAGGCTAAACACCTGATCAACTCTCATCTTTATATTCATAACATATTTCCTTGCAAATAGACGAACTTGGTTCGTACAATTATTTGTTGTGTACCATCATACCAATTCACCAGGACATAAATCACTGAATGAAGACGGAAGTTTGTCTCAACAAAATAACAATTATATAAGACGTTTCATTGCTGGATATAGCACACGTGCATCTCCTCCGTCATCTGCCTCTCGGGAATTTTTATCATTCTTTACTTTTTTTCTCGTGTATGGCTTCTTCTATTTAGGCAAAATAAACCAAATAAAAAAGTAATATTTTCTAGTATTATAAGTTATATAAAATAAATATATAAAATAAATATATAGAATAATATATAGAATTTTATAAGTTATATAGAATCTATATCTCTACAATTATATAAATGCAAATTTGTCTGTGTGTTTGAGTTTGTTCCCTAATGACTCCAAAACGGATGAACAGATGTTCATTAAAATATACAGAACTTTAATGTATAAGTCTGGGAGTTATCTTAGTTAAGTTTTGTCTCAAAATAACCACGGTAATTACCGATAATCGGTAATCGAAACGTTTATTTGAATTTATCTATCACCAGATAAGCCATTTTTCTATGTCGTTGCTTAGCAACAATGAGAAAACAACAGGCCATGCAAATTCTACAGTGGGTAAATTGATAGCCTGTTTTTATTTGTTTTTTTTTTCGCATGATGTGGTCCGTAGGTTCAAACTCCACACGTAAACTTCTTTTTTTTTCATTGACTGCAAAGAATTTTATAAACCTCGAAAATGTACGTGTTTTTTTAGCAGTGCAAAGGTAAATTAGGTTTCTGTTTTTAAACGTCCATTAAACAAACAACTGATCTTGAAGAAATTGCAAAATAGGCTACACACATATTTAGTGAAAATGTGATTCAAAGATTTTTATATGTCGGTTAAATAAAACAAATATCCCAAAAACTAAGCACAGTTACTATGCCCGGCAACATAGGATAAGGACCTTTTCGACATAGTTGACTAATTGCTGAACTATACAGCTACAACCACATACATTCTTGCAACGAATAGATAGTCGATGTTGATCCTGTGGTTTCTTTCGCATACGGTTCAAGAAATCATGTCCCCCAACCCCACCAAAGTAGCTGGTTTTGAACGGGAAGAATAGCTGCTAAGGGGACACATCAGAGAAATTGGGTTGTTACTGGCACGTTGTATCTATTGTGTGGAGGCTACATTGATCAGTATAGTGTCAATATTACTGAAATTTACAAAAATAATTTTATCATTGCAAAAAAAAAAAAGGAAATATTGGAATTATCAAAGATACAAATCAAAAGAAACATAAAAACGGCATCAAAGCAACCCCGAGCAAGGCCGGGTAATACTGTTACTAAATGAGAAAATGAACATCTAAAAACCCTGAATGTGTATAATAATCGCATGTAATGAATACACAGACTGGTATAAAAAATACAAATGTTTCTGGGAAATATTCTTCAGTGCGTATTCAAAAGGGTCTCTCAGATATTAGAGGATCGAATTGGAAATCAATACAGTTAATATATATATATATATATGTGTGTGTGTGTGTGTGTGTAATTATCCACTTTTAAAAATAATATATATATATATATATATATATATATATATACATATATATACCGCTCCCTATGTGGGGGTACCAAATTGGTTAAAACGGAAAATTATTCCCAACTTGCATTTAGGTAAAAATGCACTTTCGTAAATGATTGAATTCATTCAAAACATATCGCTAAAACCAAACCAACACCCCATCTATCTATCTATCTATCTATCTATCTATATATATATATATATATATATATATATATATATATATATATATAAATGTAAATGTTGGTTCGTTCAGAATTAATTGTCTAAAAAACACCTGGACGGATGGCTTCCACGTTTTGGTATAATACGTTTACTATATCCATGTGTGTTTTTATATATTTCTTTTTTATTATAACATTATACTTAATTTTTCTATGATAAATAGGTAGATTTCTTTGTATCGAGAGGCCATTTTTTTTATTTAGGGACAATTATTGATTACCGCTTCCTGTCACGTGACCAGTGTTACAATTTAGCGGTTTTCCTGCTATATCTGGAGATTTCGTTTACAATCTAGCGGGAAATTCTAGAAAATCTGGAGGTATTTGGCACCCACACACCCGCATTAGAAAACGCTTGAAAATAAACAATGTAAGTAAAAAAAAGTAGCATTTATTGCCTTTGGTAACAATTATTTATTGATTATTTGTTTTGTTTTTCACCTTTTTTTCGACTAACCATTCTGAAATCTCACTATAAAATCGATTTTTCCTAGTACATTTTAGGTGTGTGGGGGGCATTCCAACCTCCGAAGTTTGGGTTTGTATTACTGTACACATAGATTCGAAAAAGTTGTCAAAAACAAATACATAACAAATAAATGTTATCAAAGGCAAGATAAGTTACTTTTCTTCCAAACTGGATATTTAAATTAACCACACGTGGTCTCAAAATGAATGACGACGCTCAAAGTGTATACACATTTTGACTCCTCCCTTTACTTAAAAATTCACCAAAAATCAGGAAATTAACGAATTTTAATGAAAATTATAGTATTTTTCAAATAATGATCGCAGAATATAATGAACTAATTATTTTTACTTAACTCTTAGTTAAAATTGTTTATTTTGTTTAAACAAAAATACCTTTACTAAAGTTATGGTTTTCAGTAGCAAGTAAAAAACGCAAGAATTTATTTTTGCTTTTTTTAAAGCATCGTAATTTGTAACAATAAAAATAATTTTTACAGTAACATTACGAAAAAAGCCCCTAAAGTCCGTATTAATGTATTCGATATAACTCGAAGAAAAATGAATTATCGGATACTATTCAGGAAATTAAAGATTCAATTAGATTCTTATTTCAGTCACCTAAATTATTTAAGGTGAAATGAGTTTAGGAATTTATAGCCAAACCTAATTTTTTTTTTTTGGTAAATATCCAGATACGCTACTACAGAACACCGACCACTCTAATTTGTTTGGGGGGGGGAAACAAATATATAACAAATAAATGTTATCAAAGGCAATATAAGTTACTTTTCTGCCAAACTGGATATATTTTTCGTGTTTTTATTCAATGTAACATATTTATTCAACTCGAAAAACATACAGTGTTTACCGATGTATTCGAAAATTCAAGATGGCGTCTCACACCCTCTTTAACACCGTAAGTTTGGAAAAAGGTGTTATAAATAAAAAACTATACAAAATACTATTGGAAACCCGCCGAATATATGTCAACCTATGTCACAGTAATATGTATTGAGCGAGTTTGTA
This sequence comes from Euprymna scolopes, assembly GCF_053919585.1. NCBI lineage: Eukaryota > Metazoa > Mollusca > Cephalopoda > Sepiida > Sepiolidae > Euprymna > Euprymna scolopes. The sequence continues at coordinate 101,525,423 of NC_136495.1, forward strand.
ACAGTATTTTATCCGTTTTTTTATTTATAACATCTTTTCCCAAACTTACCTTGTTAAAGAGAGAATCAGACTCCATCTTGAATGTTCCAATACATCGGTAAACACTGTATGGTTTTCGAGCTGAATAAAAATGTTACATTGAATAAAAACACGAAAAATATATCCAGTTTGGTAGAAAAGTAACTTATCTTGCCTTTGATAACATTTATTTGTTATATATATATATGTTTTGACAACTTCTTCGAATCTATGTGTGCAGTAATACAAACCAAACATTCAGCTCGAAAAATATACAGTGTTTACCGATGACTTGGAAAATTCAAGATGGCGTCTGATTCTCTCTTTAACACGGTAAGTTTGGGAAAAGGTGTTATAAAAAAAAACTATACAAAATACTATTAAAAACCCGCCGAATATATGTCAACCTATGTCACTGTAACATATATTGAGCCAGTTTTTAACAATATTTTATCTGGGTTATTATTTATAACACCTTTTCCCAAACTTACCGTGTTAAAGAGAGAATCAGACGCCATCTTGAATTTTCCAATACATCGGTAAACACTGTATGTTTTTCGAGCTGAATAAACATGTTACATTGAATAAAACCACAAAAAATATATCCAGTTTGGTAGAAAAGTAACTTATCTTGCTTTTGATAACATTTATTTGTTATATATTTGTTTTTAACAACATTTTCGAATCTATGTGTACAGTAATACAAACCCCACCGACGACTCCCCCCAATGTACAAAGTAAAATCTTCGGAAAATGTTAAATAGTGTTCTAATTGGTAAATGTCGGTGCGTTACTTACGGAAAATTTGAAAATTCGATGTTCCAGGTAAAAAAAAAAACAGATAAATAAACCCCCCCTACTCCAACTTGGTGTGCTTTCCTTTTCTTATTTTATTTCTTTTTCAGCTAATTTTAAATTTTCCACCCAAAAAGCGCTATATTATAGCGCTTTTTGGGTGGAAAATTAGAAATTCTATGTCCTGGAAAAAAAAAATCTCCTCCCCCCAACGTTGGTGAAACCGTCGTTTATGCTACAGCGTGCATGCGCGTAGCATAAACGGAAGCTGCAAAATGGTGGAAAGAAGTTCGTGGGTTCAGGGGTAAATACCATGCAAACGGTAAATTTGCCCCAAGTTTGACTATCAGATTTGTTGTCATCGACCTCAATTACCTATACAAAAACAAATTAGAGTGGTCGGTGTTCTGTAGTAGCGTATCTGGATATTTACCTTTTTTTGTCTTGCTTAAAAAAAAATAGCATTAATACAGTAAGTTAGGTAAACTGACTTTTTCGTTTAAAAAATGGAATTATTTCCCTTTCGTTATTAACTTTTAAAAAAACATTTTTTTTTTAATAAATATTTTGTGTTTTATATACATAAAGTACAATTGTTGAAGGTTACTGTTTTGATTATATTCGTTTGGGGGGCACAATTAAAAAATTAAGAAAGATTAAAATGAAGCGAAATTTAAGTTTCCATTCCATTGTTACAAAAACCGTAAAACAGTGCATACTCAGCAAGTTTTATCGTAATTTATAAGCATATTGAAACACTAAATACACATTTTGTTTATTTTTTTGCATAATTAATGATAGAAGTATTTTTCTGTTTATTTTCTTAACATCTGTTTAAAAAATAATTTGTACATTCTCTTGAAAAAAAGAATCAAACTTTCACATGTGTTCCATTTTAACAAACTGAGCCACAGCAACGCGTGGCTGGGTACAGCTAGTATATATATAATAGGATACCTGTGAGTATATGTGACTTCGTTCCCTATGGACTCGAAAACGGCTGTGTCGATTTTTTATGAAATTTAACACGAAAGTACTTTATGTGCTTGTCAGTGTTCTTCGATAGTTTTTCTATCGGATAATATCGATAATCAAAATAATCTGATGAAAGATGGAACAGGCAATTTTGACTAAAGTAAACACCTTATATAGCCTAACATCACAAGCGAATTTATATTATTGCAAAAGTCGAAAAACCCAACATCTAAACTCTATAGTAGATTTTATCATATGACAGGGCTTCTTTTGGAATGAATGTTTCTCTTTAGTGCATAATTTAAGCATAATACTTGGCCTGTTTAAAGCATTTACTGTCTATTTGAAGAACAGTTGGACAATGCCATTTGACTTTTCATTTAAAGCTTTAATTAAACTCATTACCACCGCACCATCAGCAAGGCTTGATATATAATATAAACAGCAGGTTTTTGATGTAACAGTGGCACATTTGAAATAAATGTTTCTGTTTAGTGCACATTTTAAGAATGATACCTACCCTGTTCAAAGGATTTTAAACATTGATGCAAGTCTTTATATATTAAAAATATCAAAATAAAAACAAAAGTAGGTTCGCTACAGTGCAATATAGACTACAATGTATTATGGACGATGTCACTGTGGGACGATATGTGAATCTTCCTCCCTGTGTACCGTGATGAGTCTAAATAGAACAGCGAATCAGTCGATTTGTTTGAAAAATTGATGATATAACATACGTCGATGACACTAAAAGTATAGGAGTGTAAAACGTTCGTTAATCATCATTCATTACCGGGCAACGTCGGGTCTCTTTGCTAGTATATATATATATATATGTATGTGTGTGTGTGTGTGTGTGTGTGTGTGCTAATTAAGTTAACCAAACTACCAACGATCAAGATTTTTATGCTCACTCGATCGAAATTATGGGTTAATCAATGTAAGGTGATCAGTAAGACAAGGTAATGATCAGGAGTCGTAGTAAATGGGTAGAACTGATTTTTAAGTAAACGACTCAAAAAAATTTGTTTATATTAAACTTAAAAGTGACCATGTTGAATTCAGCTGGCAAGCAGAAGCGCGGTATAGAGTTCTACAGACGGACATTTCAAGGGAGAGGAAATTCGTTCATGAAATTTGTTTTTTATTTTAGGCATGAATAACGTGTGGAAAAAATTGTTGGCAGTGGTTGTGGCCTGGCGAGTGTTTTTTGTTGAATGTATTGCACGTAGAACCATGTATTGATGACATACAAATAACAATAGAGTAGAGATAAACTCGCAATATCTCTTAAGTGGGTATTAGGTTGCATGTAGGTTTTAATGCGTTTACCTCATAGGTTTCGAAGCCGGTAAATATATGAAAGAGTGCTCTGAGAAGGTCTACCTCAGATATGGCAACAATACTATATTCCCTACCTATATAAGAGCGAGGTAGTGCAAGGATGGAGCATTGCGGTCATATCTGGGCAGGAGCTCCTAAGAAAACTTAGCGTCCCTTGACAGAGTTCAGAATAGACTTCGTAGCTAAGTGGGAGACGCTCTATCTCTTCCATGCAACCTCTTTCTCACAGAATAGACATTTCGAGCCTGTGTCCATTTCATCGTTATTTTCAGTGCACGTACTCGTCTGAGATCCGACCTATGGTCCCCCTCGCCAAACATTTACGAGAAACATTCGTCTGGTTGCAAACCCTATCAACAATTCCCCACACTCATTATCTGGGCCTAAACCTAAATGGAGATTCCATGAAGAAAGCTTATTTCTTAGAACTGTGGATCCCTCTTCCGTTTACCTGCTTTCCAGCTGCCTACAATATGGACGTCTTCAAGTCCAACGTAAACAAGTCCTTGATGAACCGTTCCCCTTAAGTAAACAAATTTACAAAATGTACACTTCTAACGATTACTATATTGCACTTTTGACCCTTATCCTTGAGTACCTTCTGGGCCTTGATAACTAGGGATTCCCTTGCCATATCTGTCCAACACCTTAGATTGAAGCCTTCCAAGTTCGAGCAACACACACGTACACACGCACACACACACACACACACACATATATATATATATATATATATATATATATATATATATATATATATATATGAACAACAATCAATACAAAATATTCCGACTAAAATTATCTGATGAGATCGGCAGAACAATATTATTGTCCTGTCGAATAAAACCACTTGTCATGCTTAAAATTATCTGATGCTTAAGACAACTAATAAAAATAACCCGAAGTTGATTATAATTACTATACTTAGTACTTTTTATATTTTATCTTTTTTATTTTTTATTTTTATTTTTATTTTACAATTCATGTTTGACGGGAATTCACGAGGATTTGGGTCAATTATGCAAGAGTATCTGTACTATTTTTCTTAAAAGTCGACATCGAGCTGGGTAATCCCGTTTTAGAAAATTGGAAAAATGGAAATATTTTAACATTAAATATCAGCTATATAATAGAGTTGTATGTTTCTGTTTTAAATCATATTTTAGCCAATTACAATGCCGGCACCTCGTCTCAAAATTGTTTCGAATTTAATTTAGGTTAAATCGTAATTGTGTCGAATCTTCCAATATTATGATTACAGCGTTGCCTTCAAGCTGTTTATGTTTTATTTTATTAACAATGAAAACAAAATGGCGTGTTCCTTTCCTCATTGTACAATGTGTCCGGTAAACGTAATGCAAATTACAAAAGAATAATGAATGAAATCAATAACGCAATTATAATAATCGATTTTTTTTCAGAAAAGGGGTTCACAGATAATATCGTATGATTAAATTGACCTTGTTACATAAATAGAAATACTTAGTTTATTGGGAATAAAGAAAATAATAATTGCACATTTTATCAATTTTCCAGGTATTAATGGCGAACACAAAAGGAATGGGAAGTGTGACGTTTCCTTGTTCCATAGAAGTCTTAATTTGCCTTAATTATAGGAGCTGAAATCTATTCAAACCGATATTATTAAAAAAACAAAAAAAACAAAACATGATAGCTCTGATGCGGGATATTATAATATCAGTTTAGACAGTGATTATAATTTTAGTCTAGTTTGTTTTCTTAGGGTTTAAAATTTCTTTTATACAACCTATCGTTAACATCGCTTGACTAATCGTTCCAAAACTTGATCGAATACCGAGCATACTTCAATATAAACGTGATTATATTTTCAAATACCTATGTTAAATATCTCGGCATTGTTTCCAGTTATTCTAGAGCTCTACTTTCCCCTCGCACTTCAGTAGATGTGTAGGTTATGATTGCGCAAGGCGTGCCTACAAGTTACACGCATAGCTACTCGTACAAGGGGGGTGTCTACTATATTTCTAGATTAAACAGAGGCATCCATATGAAATAGAAATTTAAAAAAAGCATAGTTTTGACGATAACACTAGTTATTGTAAACGCAGAGATCTGCTACTTGGCAAATATTGTGTTTTTTTAAGGTCTCAAGGCTTAGAATAACTTTAACGAACTTATATAGTCTAAAGCTGAGTTTTTACGATACCTCAACAACGCATGCGTTTGATGCTCCTTGATAACAGTTAGCGTAGGTTAAAATTCCAGATTGATCAGATAAAATGCTTTGGAGTTTTCAACCCTACCATGGCACGACTTTAAGAAACTAGATACGATAAAAGTAAAGTTCACAATGTGTTTTAGTCCACGCTTATATTTTGCAGTGGATGGTACGCATTTTCGCGATTGACATATATTGCTGTTTAATGACTTTACATTTTCCGGTCACTATCACCATGGTAATTGTGATAGTCACGAGATTTAAGGATGGGTACCCTTTCACTATTATAACTGACGTGTTTGTATTAATTTTAATATCGATTTATCATATATATTTAAATCACAGTAGATCAATGGCTCTTATGTGTTTCTATTTTAAATCCTATTCTTTTGATTGTCGTACTTACACGTAGTCAAAACTTCATCTCCAAATTAATTCAGCGTTATAATTAGGCAACATTCGTGTTTGTGTCGAGGTGTCTGATCATCAGGTTATATCGTTACATTTCAGATGTCTCTGTTGAATTATGACGTCAAGAAAACAAAATGGTTTATTCGCCTTCTTTTATACGCAGTGTGGAGCGTTTCTTATTAAACGCAGGTAATTATACAACGGTAAGGCTTGAAATCAAGAAACTAATCACCGCTTTCAATACTAACTAATAACAACAAAACACAACAACCTAGATAGCATCGTCCTGGGAAATTAATGGAGTTACAGAAATAGAAAGAATTGATTTATTAGAAACAGAAAAACAAACAAATAAAACACATTGTTGAATTCTTAGACATTATAAATACGTTAAAAACAAATGAACAGGTATGACGTCATCAGATAAAAGTAGTTGCGCTCTGGTGAGACTCAGCTCAGGCTGAAAACAAAAGAAATAAAGTAAATTTTACTACGGCTCTACGCTTAGACAAATAGATTTAATTATAATTATTATTGCTTTCATAATATAATGTGGCTGCCGTCTGCCAATATTAGGTTGGTGCAAAAATAATGTCGTTTTTGACATGAAGTTGAACGTTAAAAAACGGCATTATTTTTGCACCAACGTAATGTATTAACAGAAAAAAGTACCATCGGTGGTTTTGTCTTAACACAATAAAGTAAGCATCATCGTCCTCCTATTCTACTTACTAGAACACGATCTAACGTCAAAAAAGAATTGGATAGACATTTAAATTGGATGCCCATGTATTATATTATAGCTGTTGTTTTACTTTACTTTCTAGACTTTGGTATAATCGTGTTTTTAAATAATTAGTCATCGATCTAATTGGGGTTAACTCAATTTTACTAAAAGAGTCGTTAATTATTTTTCATAATGACATTTATAACACTGAAACCAACGCAATTTTGTGTAGTTTTTACGAAAGCAAGATGATACTACTTAAAAAAATAAATAGTAACCTTAAAATCCAAACGATAAAAACGTTACAAAATAAAAAGATGGTGGATTTTGTTTTTATGTAATAAAGCTTATAACATTAAATAACACAGAGATCTAGTCTTAAATATGAGAAAATAAAACAAAACTGGGTCTAATTTTCTGATGACATTAATACGAAATAAGGAAAATATTAAAAACAGCAAAAGTGAAAAAAAACTCTTAAAGTGCAACTATTATTTTTCAAAAATGCTGCGATTAGTTTCCATAACAAAGAATATTAAAACATTATCAATAAAAAAGAAAGGTGCAACTACCTCTTTTATCTTCGACTATTTATTAAAAAGTTTTAAAAGATTTTTATACAAAATATGGCATTGAATATTACAACAAAAAAATGAAGTTGCGATTGTATTTTTTCCTATTCTTTGTTTTAAAGGTAAAACTCGCAAATTTCTTATCAGCTCAGACTTCCTTTAATCTGCTTTGGTTTTATCGTCCGATATTTTCCTATGAGAAATGAACAAATCTTTATATAAAAGGTTGTTATATCCTTCAAACTAATGAATTAAAAAATGTAGAAAAGCGCCCTCTATTTTGTCAATGAAAATAACTAAATTAACGTATCTTTTAGTAGTCGGTTACATATATAATAAAAACTGCTTGGCCTTCGGGACAAGATCAAAGTGTAGTATCTGTTCCGACAGATGCTGCACTTCAATTTCTTGTTCTCTGTCAGTGGAAGAGAAATCCTTCACGACTGAGACAATTTTTATTTTTGTTCCTTTTCTCCACGTTAAAAAACGACCCTGGTGTCTAACTCTGTCCCGTGGGGAGGCATAGTAAATAGGTACATATATAATAAAAACTGCTTGGCCTTCGGGACAAGATCAAAGTGTAGTATCTGTTCCGGCAGATGCTGCAAGCTATGACTAGCTATGACTAGCAAAGACCAGATGTGGGGGCAACCCCACATGCCTGACCTTTAACCAGCTCCCATTTCCCACCTCTCGGGAGCTGGTCCCCTTTTTTCCCTTCCCCTTCCCTTCACTCCTCACATTAAAAATCGGCCTTGTGCCTAATTTGCTCGGTGGGGGAGCAAATAAATACCATCTGTTCTTCAGATGCTGCACTTAAGATAATTTGTACCAGTCAATGGAGGGGAAGCCCTCTATACTGGGACAATTATTATTTTTGGTAACCAGAGTGCCCCCTTTTTGCCTACTTTTAGGGGAGCTGGTTTTTACCTCACATTAAAAACGGCCTTGTGCCTAATTTGCTCAGTGGGGGAGCAAATAAATACCATCTGTTCTTCAGATGCTGCACTTCCATTTCTTGTTCTCTTTCAGTGGAGGAGAAATCCTTCACGACTGAGACAATTTTTATTTTTGTACCTTTTCTCCACGTTAAAAAACGACCCTGGTGTCTAACTCTGCCCCGTGGGGAGGCATAGTAAATAGGTACATATATAATCTTTTTTTCTTACTTTTTAATTTTTTTAAATCTTTTGGAATGAGGATTTTGGAATCCTACAGATGTATTTAAATTAAACAACTACCTTTCTTTTCATTGTTTAAGATCAGAAGATAGATAATCATAAATACCTTGCTCATTTGAAGCCTTTGAAGTGTTATAAATTGTGGTGTTGTCAGCAAAAATGTCTACGAATATTCTAAGAATGTGATTTGGGAGATTGTTGATGTAGATAAGGAAGCGGGTTAGGCCCAGGATGGAACTTTCAGGGACGCTAGTATTAATTCAATGAGTTACTTAATAATTGAGAGAACATTCCCAGCTATCCTATAAACGGCGATCTTTAATATCTCAAGAGCTATTGTCCTAGAGATGAAGCCCCCGTCGAGAAATTCACTATTTGTGTGTTATAACAGTCAGTACATCAACTGTAATCTCGCAGCACAGAATCATACTGCATGTCACTGAGCAGGTTATTTTTGCTGAGGTAGTTGACAACTTGGTTTATCAGAGATTCCGGCAACTTAGTCATGACGCACATGAGATGGATTCGTCTGTACTGAAAGGAAAATGACCGATCTCCGAAATGGCAGACTGATAAAGTTTTCCAAACGTTAAGGAAGCATTTTCCCGTAAGCAATGTTTAAACAGCTTTGTAAGTATGGGAGCTAGTTCAGGTTGAATATTTTTGTGCAGTATGGCTGGAATGCCGTCAGAGTCAGTTGCTTTACTAGAATTAAGGTTTTGATAAGCTTGGCAACATAACGTTCAGAAATTTGTATGTCCGTAGCGTGTTTTCAGACACAGAAGGAAGAGTAGTCCTGATTGCAAAGGGGGAGAACTTGTTGCAATGTTCTTTGCAAAAACTTTTGCTTTGTCAGAAGCTGACGAGATTACCTCAGGTCCATTGATGATGGTAAAGATAGAGGACACACTTCTGTCCAAGACTATGTTTGTTATTCGCCAAAACTCATGGGAAACAAGCCCCTACCCAGCTACTTTAAACTTGACGTCTAAAGCATACAAATCTCTTAAATATTTTATCACTTTTTATAATCGTTACTGGCAGTATAAAGGTTACTTTCGTTCCACATCTCCTTCGCTGGAATAAATGGAAATAGTGGATTCTGTAGGCCATGGTAGCGTCACATACTGGAGTGAACCAATGATGGCTGTTGGGCTTTTGATAGACTTTCTTCGATGGGGATGAAGCGGTTTACACCGAGAACTAACCATATATTAAGGCCTGATACTATAGAGAACATATTGGTTTTGAACATAGAGTGCAGAGGTAAATTTTACATAAATGTTCGGAAGTTGTTCTAAGCAGTAATAGATTACCGATATACAATGCAATGGAGAGGTACATCTGATATTTTATTACATTTTGTTTTTATTTTCACCGAGACAACTGAGTGAGAGGAAGATCCTAATGGAGACACAACGGAGGACAAGCACATTTCTTGAAAAGTCGTCTGAAAAAAAATTAATGGGGACTTGCATATTGTCTATTGGAGTTGGGTATACGGGTGGGTTCGTGAACAATTTGGGTAAGGTCATAGGCAACCGAGAAATTATGACAGTACCTCCCCTCATAATTAGTCTTGTTTGGGTTGACTAGCCATTCAACGTTATGAACATTGATGCCTCCATAGATGTGAATGTACGCTAAGGGAAAGGTAGACAGAATGTGCTTATTTTTTTCAGATATGCTCTCAATGATAGTAACTCTGCGTGTCTGCCAGTGATAAAAGGCAAATACGCCGTGCTGTGAGCAAATGCTACCCTGGAGCACATACAGGGAAAATTAGACTCTCTGGAGATTAATTTACCATATGGCAAGTCATCCACTTTTAAAGCACATATTCCATGACCATGATGATTTGGAGGCGGGTAAGATTTTGATATCAAGTTTGAGTATCCTTTAATCAAGAACTCATCTAAGAAAACAGTTTCACACAGGAACAATAGGTCAGCCTTAGTCTCCTGCAATTGGATTTCAACCTCTGGAAGGTTAGAACGTAGACCCCCGTTGTCAGAGAAGGAGACCTTGGAGTTTGAGTCAATGTTAGGAACTGGAGTTCTAGCTTTAATTCTGTTTTGTTCCTTAGGGATTTTCATTTTTTTTGAAAATTCAAAAATAAGGAAAAAGTCCTCGGAGTTGTTACAGCAGGACAGAGAATAAAGAATATAAAAAAATGAGTTTTGCACTCATGCAGAGGAAAAACTGTTACATTACGAACTGATATGGCATCGGGAGGCTTCACCAACACCTACTACATTTTCCAAAATCCATTCATCAAATGGCAATACAGCATCCTCCATACTTGCACTTCGTTATTCGATAGCGTTTTATGTCGGATATGACTTCTGAATCATGACGTGTATTTCTGTTAGACAATTCTACTAAGAAACTTTTTGTTAACTTTAGCACTGTGTTCGTACTGATTATTAGCACCCTGTAAAGGCTACAAGGGATTCCTTATTTAATGAAAATGTAAATAAAATATTCAGAACTAAATAATACACCCATTCTAAGTACAGTGTTATGGATCTTTTTGCAATTCTGAAAGGATAGAGTCGTGTGTCATTTTTAGAACTTGTGCAGATTTTGAACCAACTACACCTAAGGGTCCACTCGATGTTGCCCGAAATATGACGTGAACCGATCTGGTTTGTAATATGACGTGTTAGAAATTAACGAGTAAACGACTTTCGGATAAATATCGGAGGAGAAAAAATAAGATATTACATAGAATGTTTGTATTGTCGAAGGGTTATATATAACAGCATCAGAAAGAATATGCTGTACACAGGAGACTTTCTGTATTACATAGAAGGGTGCATTATATACGTGTGTCAAATTCGTGTATCGGCTAGTGATATAAAGCTTACAGCAAAATATACATTTTAATTATGAACATGTAACAAAGGGAGAAATGAGAGTTCTCCGTGGATGCAACATCGGACAATCGGTGAAACATATCTGGTTAGGACCTTATTTTGTTTGATGGATCCTCACAAAAGCCACAAAGAAGATTAATTCACATTACTAAAAAAACAAAACGAGTTATTTTTTTCAGCAACTTTATTACCGATGTTTCCCTATTGGAAAGCTGCCGCTAGTCCTAAACTAACGCATTCTGATCATCTCTACTCGAAGCAATTACCGTCCGAGTCGATCCGCTTTTTCTCACTCGCGATTATTGAGTCTAAATCGGCTCTTTTCCCAAAGCACTCCTAACGTCCACATCATTTTAAATTGACCTTACGTAAGAATATACAAGATTATAAAGGTCAGTCTATTTTAAATTTTTGTTTATGTTTTACATTATTTTCTATTTTACATCTAAATATAAATACTTTTCTTAATACATATTTATTTTGCTAAGATGATGTTCTATTGTTACAAATATATCAACAATCAGGACACTCGTCGACTAATTTTATCTTCGACGTTGCCCTGTCAATATCTAACGACAAACATGGAGTCTAACATCACTATAAATGTATCGAGTTAAAACAAACAATTGCAGACGCCGGAAAGACAATTTTTTGTCAAAAGAAGACATTAATCAGACCCCTAAAAGAGTTGCATTACATGTGACGTTAGATGAATCATTGCAACTAGAGGCTCGATAGGCGACGGTATTTGCTGGACCAAAAAATAGAGTTAAATAATTAAACCATTTCTTTATTAAATAAAAACAAACAAAAACAATTTTGAACAAAACAAAAACATACTCGAAAATAAATAAATGCTTGCTCCTTCAAAATAAAAAAAACCCACACATATGACCCCCTCTCCCAGAAATACATAATTTCTTTTGAAAAAAAAAATTGTTCGCTAAACATTGTCTATCATAAACAAAAAAAAAACAATACAAACAATGATTATAGTAAATCTTGCATAAAAATGTGTTCTCAATAAATGATTAGATGAATTTTAATTAAAAAAATACGGTTGGTCGTTGTTATTTTCTTTTTTGTATTTCTACGATGTCCATTTATTTCACAAATCTCCTATTTCATATCTTTGTTAAGATTCAATGATCGGCGACGCTCAACATAATGCGGCGGTCGATGCCATATTCCGAGCGGACGCTAAGATACGTTCGATTAGAAAACTGTATAAGTACCGTCATTTCTATGAACCTGACAAATCATCAATGTTTCAGCATGTTCATACATAATTTTTAAATATCGCTTCTAGAAAGTTTTTCTCTTGCGCTGTTTCTTTCCTTGTCACACATTTTGCTGGATTGATTATTCTAGCAAATAATTTACAAGTTCTTAAAGATTAGCTCAAAGTTATTTTTGTTAAAATTCGTGACTGTGTCAATTCTTCTGAACTTCAAGCTATTCACCTGTTTCTGAGAAATCTCTATTGTGTTTCGATGACAAGAAAACAAAATGGCTTCTTCATTTGTTATTAATATATTATGTGAAGTGTTTTCTGATTAGACACTGAGAAAATTACGCAGCAATAAAATCAATACGGTAATTAGTGGTTTCGATGCTATGTAACAAAAACAGTTCACGGGTAATATCGTTTTGAGTAAATTAACCGAATTCTAGGAACAGAAAGGAATTGATTTATTGGGGGAAAAAGAAAATTACAATCACACACAATATTAGGAATGGAAAATTCATAGTCACTTGTGAGGTTTCATGATAATGGCATCTGACGTCAATAGAATTTCAATTCGATATGTTGAAACAACTAAGACAGAAAAAATAAGACATACCAAACAATAAATCTTTAAAAAAATACAGACCAATACAATTTATGCAAAGTGTGGATTCGAAAAAGTATAGACTTAAATAAATAACATATCACGTTATCTACCTCCGCTTAGATCCTCATAATTAACACTTTCGTAGACTTTTAAACTCAGTTATGCTTTAGTATAATCACTCACTTCATATATAATTCTGGGTGGTTCAATACTCACTAAAAGAAAACGACGAGAGTAACCCACTAAGTTACACTCAAACTACATATAACGCTTCACGCAGACTTACTATTAATGCCTACTGGAGAGAACCTGAATGCCTATTAGTCATAGTTGTCGAGTGTCTACTATCGCTTTGTGCAGTGGCTTGTTAGAACAAACAGGTCTGATGATACTTTTACCTATAAATTAACCCTGACTACATGTTCAACACCATATATTAATCGCAGTCCAAATAAGATCACCTCCTTATGGCTAACACACAATGGCTTCCATGTGGAATGGTGCGGGTTCAAGTGATATTGCATATAGAAACATCGCTAAGCTGAGTACTCCACTAAATTAGAGGATTAAACCATGAGTTCTACTAAAATGAAACGCACTCATACTTTTTTATACAGAGAGATCTCTCATTTTGAATTCATAACATAAAACAGTTTTAAACTACTACCAATGTTATCTTAATCAACAAAATTGTTTGGTATTCACGACCAATTATTTAGCGGTCAACTTTGTGACCTGGAAGCAATCAAGGAATTTGTTTACGATTTTTATTTATCATGCCTTTTTAGTAAGTGTCGTCTAATAATTATTCGACTGCAATCAGCATCTGTAACTGCCTTAATTTGACTAAAAGAAAGTCATCTGTCATTCCTAACAACCCGTCTGATTCTTCTACTCAATGCAGAAGGACTATTTGGGGTCCTTCCAAAGGATTTCGCTCTTCCATAATTCTCAGTGTTCTTTAGAAAGTTGCAAATAACAGTTTTACTGCGATTTACCTTAGCTGCTATCGTTCTCTGTGACAAACCTTGCTCATGGAATCCCAGAATTTGAGAGGCCCAAACTGCGGTTAGTTTTCTTGCTTTAGGCATGGTAACACCTTTACACAGTGATTGATAATTTCTAACTGAACTAAAAACATTAGAATTACCATAAATCTAGCAATTTATTCCCTTGGTCTTATAATTTTGATCATCTGTCAAAAGCCCTAATTCAATAAAAATGCACATTTTTAAATAACATTTTTGGAATGTACCTTTTTGTTTCCATGACCTTTAAAATGGTAGTATTAGTAACCTTAAGTCGGAAGAGGTTAAAATCTATCCTAAAATATGTTTCTTCTTAAAGATTTTTAAGTGGTCTTAAATTTTTGATCAGTGTGTATATGTACACACACGCGCACACACGTACATACACAGAGACACAGAGACACAGACACACACACAGACACAAACACACATATATATATATATATATATATACTATTATATTATATATAACTTAAGTTCCTTCAGACAAAATCAAAACCAAAACTTATGAAAAATTCTTGTTTATAAAAAAAAAATACTGAAGCACCATCAGTTATAATCGAAACCGAAATGAAAATTATAAAGAATTCTTGATATTTTTTTTTAAATATATGACTTAAATGCAATCAGCTATAATCGAAACCGAAACCCAAATTTATGAAGAATTCTTGGTAAAATTATTTATGACAAGAAATGAAAGTCCATAACAATTAAGCGACCCGGATGTAAGCGTGACACAGAAAATGAGACACACGCTATTGTATTAATATATAGATGCTTTTAAAGTAATTGATTTCTGTAAGTAACTACAATAAACACACGTTGTATTAAACAACTGAGATCGCCTGTCAATTTCAATGCAGTTAATAATGAACAATGGATTTTTTTTTAATAATGCCTAATGGATTTTTTTTAATAATGACAAATGGATTTTTGACGCTTCGATATTTTTATCATCATCAAAATCAGTGAAATCACCTATTTTTCAATCATATTGATTGATTCTCTGGTCTAATTGAGGACCAATCGTGATGCACCGCTTTACATGCCTCCCCGCAGTGATTAGTCCACAGTACATTGTAGTCCCCATTGCACTGTAGAGAAGCTACAGTTGATTTTATAACATTACTTTTATATATATTATCGCTTGAATTACAGTTTGCAATGTAAAAATCAAGTATCATGGTCTGATTGTGTTTTTGACAGAAACATTTATTTCGAACGCGGCCTTGTCATATCAAAGAATTCACTGTTGATTTTATATGCCCAATATTTTAGCTTGTGTTATGATGGCACTTTATAAATGCACTTGTTATGTTAGGCCGTGTAAAGCATTAATTCTGTTCAAAATCACCAGTTCTTTTTTTTGTATCGGATTATTTCGATTATCGATCCTTATCGAATACATTCTAATGGAAACCCATCTAAGAACACTCCCAAGCACAGACAGCGCCTTTGTTTGAAATTTCAGAAAGATTAGCTTAGCGGTTTCTATCACTAGGGAACGAGCTCACACACATACACAAAGTTTTTTTATATAATACAGAAAATAAAATTGTGGTTTGACTGACTTATACAACGACACAGACAATTAATATGGGACTACAAGTTTGAGCCAAGAGATGAAAACCGTGCAATCCATGACAGCCACTAATTCAAATAACTTTAAAAACTAATTTCCAATCGAATTGTTTCCGGTGACACAGAATATATAAGGTTTTAAATATTGTTAAAATAAAATTCGGATAATAATAATAGTTGCATAATACCAACGCATGGAATTTTGAGTTAATATAATTTAAAATATAATATGTCCATCCATCCATCAAGCGCGGCCGTAGCCGAGATGTAATTCATTACACGAGTTTGTAGTGTAATTCAAATCTTGTCGATAGCTGAATACTAGCTGAATCACTAGACGGGGTGCCCACCACGGGCTAAAAAGTCCCATCTACTCTCGAGAGAAGGATAAATTGGGCTAGTTTTTCAACCTGGTATTTTACCTCGCGGTATATACGGCGCCATGCCTTCCCAAATTATCACTATTATGGTATTTCCCAGGCTCAACGTCGCTTAACTTCGGTGATCTGGCGAGAACCATTTAGTCAACGTCATTGTGCCGCATATATATATATATATATATATATATATATATATATATATATATATATGTATATATATATATATATAAATATTTTATATATATATATATGCATTTATATATGTATATTTTATATATATACATATTTAAATAGGTATATTTTATTTATATATGTATTTATATATGTATATTTTATATATATACATATTTAAATAGACATATTATATATATATATATTTATATATGTATATTATATATATATATATATTGTTTGAAAAAACAAGAAATCAAAGAATGGATTGATAGCAACAAATATTGTATTTCATCATGAGTTAAAATTGCTTCAAGACTAATCGGACAAATTCAAACATTATGTCGTTTGAAAATTTTCACAAGTATAACCTTTCTTCAGACTTAATGAATAAAAAACATTTTAACAATAAAACATTTTAGAAACCATTTCCCTTATATGGAAAAGGAAACAGGCGAAAATATTTAACCTATATTTCATCGTTGCAAAGTATTATATATATATATATATATATATATATATATATATATATATAATATATATATATATATATGTGTGTGTGTGTGTGTGTCAAATTTTCGTCCAAGAACTAATAAAAAGCTTTCTGCACGTCTGAATACCCTCTATTTTAAATTCAAGTGTTCAGACCCAAAATTGGCTGAAGGGTTTGCTAAAGACCTCAAAGGTCAAATCTTTTTAACTTTGAACCTTTAGTAGCATACTTCTCGGCGTAAAACCGCGGAAAAAGCTTGTACTGACTGACTATACTTTATATATAATTTCAAATGTTAAGGCAAAAAATTGGCTGAGTAATTTGTAGAGCCCGCAGAGATCAATTTTTTAAAACTTTGACTCTAGTTTTTACCATTTAACATGTATTGTTTTGTCCAAATCAAATTTGTCCAAGTAACATATATATATATATATATATAATTTCAAGTGTGTAGACCCCAAATTGGCAGATGAGTTTAGTAGTATTCTTACACGTCAAAGCTCAACGATTTAACTATTTGACAACTAAATCTCTTGCCAACGATCGATTAAAAACGTTATTCCAAATCGTAATACAGTTATGTAAAATCTCGATTGAAAATTGAAATTTGGTAGGGAAATGTACACACCCAGACACATACACAGACAATTTCACTTTTATAGATATTTAGATTACGAAGAATAATTTGACTGTTGGCTAATTTACAAAAAAATAAATACATAAATAAATTATAAAAAAATGATAATAATGATGATGTCATTCTTTGTTTACAATATCACGTCAGGAAATATTTGGGCTTGCTTATGAATGCCTTGGAAAGTGTCTACTGATTAATGTTTAGTTTTAAAATATGCAAACGGTGAAATGAGATTATAGTAAAATGGCGAGGTACATCCGGGCTTGAACAGTGGATCATCGGATATGTAGTCGAATGCACTACCACTTAGGTGTACCTTCAGATGACAATATATCTTTTTATCTATAAAAAAGACAATTTTTACCATCGGATTTTTACGAATAAATTTTTGTACAGAATTTATCTATGAACACTTTCAGACATATCCATTACTTTTGTGTGAAATTAGCAAAGCGATAGGTTCAGCCGATTCGGAACCTATGAGCAAGGAACTAAGACCCACAACATGACTTTTATTAAAGAGTAAAGATATTGGTGAGTATATATACACTGATGAGAATCATTTAGTTTTGAAATGCAATGGTCTAAAGAGGTCTCCCTTGTCATTTCCCTTTTTTTTTACAGTAATCACCGTCATACGTATTGATAAAATAATAAAATAAACTTTTAATATAACAATATTCCTATATATATATATATATATATATATATATATATATATATATATATATATATTTCAGAGGAAACATAATTTAATTTAAATACCAAAAAAAACAAGAAATGGGCAGGTGAAATTAAAATTTTCCCTAAGGCCTTATCGTCTGACCCTCTAAGAGGAAACGTCAGAATGATAGATTAAAAACTAAGAAAACGAATGAGGGAAGAGGGGAATTTTGGTTACAGTTGGAAGAACCTAGCCTGTGTAGACAAAAGATTCTTAGACATCAGTTGGAGATATTCATTGATTTAAAACCACCTGAACAGTGAGATTTTTTTTTCTCCACTGTTCTTCCAACTGTAACCAAAATTCCCCTCTTCCCTCATTCGTTTTCTTAGTTTTTAATCTATCATTCTGACGTTTCCTCTTAGAGGGTCAGACGATAAGGCCTTAGGGAAAATTTTAATTTCACCTGCCCATTTCTTGTTTTTTTTTTGGTATTTAAATTAAATTATGTTTCCTCTGAAATTTCTCCTTCCATTCTGCTGTACCAAAAATTTACTTACATATTTTCGAGGTCGGTACAACTCACAATTTATCAAAACGTTAAACAAAGTTATACGTATTAAAAATAAGTTAATCGTTTTGAAGTGTAGGATGGAATTTCTTAAATCTTGCCGCCTAAATCATGTTGCTCCCGGTTATATCTGCCATCGTATTTCTAAAATTAAATGTAGAAATACATTGGCAGTTCAACGTGTTTTCCTACAAGATGAAATCCTGTTTAATTCTGATACATATAATTCGTTACGTAGTAAACACCTTTTTCTTTGGGCCATGGTTTGGAAAGAACTATCTTTCTTTGATAAACTCCGTTTTTCTAGGTTTTTATCCATCGGCGATAATTTTACCCGTATTAAATGTACTTCTTCTTATGATAAATATTTAAAAAATTTAATTACTAAGAAGTTTGGGATTATAACAAATTTGGATAAACATATATTTAATTATTCTTCTCATGTTTTGTCCACTACAGAAGAATTTGTTTTATCTGCTGGCTTACAATTTTGCATTCCTCCCCCTTCTGTTGATAAAATCTCAGTATTTAGTGAAATTGAATTATTGTATACTCAATTAAAACACCATTCGCCTATCTCTACTGATGAATTAACTAGTGTTAAAATTCAGTTGGGCGAATTAGGTCGGAGGTTTTCTGCCATAAATACTAAATCTAGTGATTTTGTTTGGCAGAAAAATCATTTTGAAGCTGCAAAATTAATTAGGTCTAATCCCGACATTTACCTTTCTCGCCCGGATAAAGGATCGGGCGTTGTTATACTTAACAAAACGGATTATATCTCCAAAGTTCTACAAATCTTGGACGATAAAAGTAAGTTTCTCCGTTTGGGTGATTTATGCTATGATGATACTTTTCGTATGGAAATAAAAATCCAGAAAAGATTTCTTCAACTTCATAAAAGCGGATTTATTTCTAAGGAGATTTATGATAGAATCCGACCCATCGGTTCTCAAAGGCCTAGAATGTACGGTTTACCCAAGGTCCATAAACCCAACATTCCTTTGCGACCCATTTTATCTATGTTGGGTTCTGCACAACACGAACTTGGTAAATGGCTAGTTGACCTTCTTAAACCTGTGCTTTCTTTTTATTCGGTCCATTGTATCTCTGATTCTTTTCAATTCGTATCTCAGATACAAAAATTACCTTTATCTAAAAATACCGAGTTCTTGGCTTCCTTTGACATTAATAGTCTTTATACTAATATACCTTTGGATGAAACCATTGGTATTTGTGCTGACTATCTATACCGTGGCCCCTTAAAATCTCCACAATTTCCTGAACGAATTTTTGTTGAACTAATGGAACTTGCTACTAAATCAGTCTCCTTTAGTTTCAACAACATTATGTACCGTCAAATTGATGGGATATCAATGGGTAGCCCTCTTGGTCCTTCGTTAGCCAACATTTTCGTTGGATTGTTGGAAAACGAATTATTTTCCAAAATTATTAAGCCAGCATTCTACACACGCTACGTTGATGATACTTTTGCATGCTTTCCCTCTCGGAGCGAAGCTAAACAGTTTCTTGGTCTTCTTTGCAACCTGCATCCATCTTTACAATTTACTATGGAGGTTGAAGACTGTAGCTCTCTCCCATTCCTCGACGTTCGTGTTTCTAAAGTTGGTACTACGTTTGAGACCTCTGTTTATAGAAAACCTACATTTACAGGGCTCTATCTTAATTGGTTTTCTTTTGCCCCTCAGTCTAGAAAAATAAACCTCATTAGCGCTCTTACGCATCGTGCACTTATGATTTGTTCACCAAACCGTCTTGATACAGAACTTGGTGAAATTACAACTATTTTTCTTAATAATGGATATCCCATTAATATAATAAAATCTACTATTGAACGTAAAATTACTACATTTAATAGCAGTAAACATATTGGTCCATCACGTTGTCCCATTTATCTAAAATTACCATGGTTGGGTCCTGATGGCCTTCATATTGTTAAAAGGATTTCTTCTGCTACTCAACGATGTTTTCCAGCTACTATGCTTAGAGTAGTTTACACAACTCGAACCTTTTTCTCTTCTTTTCGTAAAGATGTTTTGCCAACCATTCAAAAGAACTCTGTTGTTTATAAATTCGTTTGTCAGTGTGGAGCTGACTACGTTGGCAAAACGTCCCAAAGATTAGAAATGAGAATATCCCAACATATTCCTCGGGATATTCGACTACACCAGGTTTCGAGAGCATCCGGGCACTCCCAGGCTCATGAGTCTGCCATTGGCGATCACCTGTTGAGTATAAATAGGTGTGCCGATCAATATTCCGATGGGTGGTTTTCTGTTTTATACAGTGCTAGGTCGAACTATCATCTCAATATCATTGAGGCGTTAGTTATTAACAACTCTCGACCTAGCCTGTGTAGACAAAAGATTCTTAGACATCAGTTGGAGATATTCATTGATTTAAAACCACCTGAACAGTGAGATTTTTTTGTTTTTTTCTCCACTGTTCTTCCAACTGTAACCAAAATTCCCCTCTTCCCTCATTCGTTTTCTTAGTTTTTAATCTATCATTCTGACGTTTCCTCTTAGAGGGTCAGACGATAAGGCCTTAGGGAAAATTTTAATTTCACCTGCCCATTTCTTGTTTTTTTTTTGGTATTTAAATTAAATTATGTTTCCTCTGAAATTTCTCCTTCCATTCTGCTGTACCAAAAATTTACTTATATATATATATATATATATATATATATATATATATATATATATTCATATAGATATATATATATATTTATATATATATTCATATATATATATACTTACATATATATATTCATCCACATACAGTACTGTTTCGCTGTTTCATCGCTCATCAGTGCGGCTAGACAGGCAACTGCCTTAAGCCAGGATCGAAACCCGACCGCCCAAATGACAGTCAAGGCTTCTCACCATTACATTATACGGCTGCTACTGTGTGGGTAATGAATAAACGATGTATTGACATCGTTCAAATGCCTTGTGACCAATGCAAATTATTAAGATGACATTAGTTCAAAGATTGGTTTCAGTTTGGAAGACGTAGTATTTATTGGCTTCTTTTTCCTCTTATTTTTCATTTTATTTATTTTTCCTTTTCTTTTTCTTTCCGTTCCCTATATCTGGGCTCACCCTGACCTACTTAAGCGGCCGGTCAATTGTTTTGAGGTTATTTGACTTCGTCTACTGAGGTCACATTCTGATATATATATATATATATATATATATATATATATATATATATATATAATTTATTTATACAAACATTAATGGCTACATATGTGCATACATGTTTCTGTAATCACCCGCGTTGGGGGATTACGTCTTCAGGCCAAGAATCACCGTCGAAAACTTGGCTCTTGATTCTTGGCCTGAAGACGTAGTCCCCCAACGCGGGTGATTACAGAAACATGTATGCACATATGTAGCCATTAATGTTTGTATAAATAAATTTAATATACCTGCTCTGTTCACTCATTGAGCACTCTTTGGTAGACACATGTTGCTTCATTGGATGTGCTTCTAGGAAACTAAACTGTACTGGCTATATATATATATATATATATATATATATATATATATATATATATATATATATATATATACCCCCACTATCTTTTCATTTTTACTTCCTCCATTCACTATTCGTTTTCTGTCTATCATCATGCATTTACTCCAATAAATAATACTATAGGTACAACCAGGCAACTTAAACAAATTTTTCACCGGACCCATAAAGAATAATTACTCCAGAAATATGTCCAACTCGTATATTTACTCTGTGAAGTGAATCACCTAAAATACAGTTTGGATTTTTTACCACACTACTTTCAAGGACACTCAACTCGGATTTTACCGGGCATTTTGGATGTAAACTTTTATATTTTTCTTAAACTTCCCTTACTCTATGCCTTTTAATTAATCAATTTTTAATTATGATTTTCCATGTGTCACCGACTTTAGCAAATAAGGTGTACACTACATTATAGCTATTTGCTTATATCTTCCTCTCTGAAGAGATGGTAGTCATCGACACCCTATAGGATAAGGAGATAAAATTTAATGTATTCTTTGTCTTACTTAGAAAAATAAAAATCTTTGATATGAAACTCAAACTTTTCACTTCAAATTTAAAAAAAAATTCATTCAATCACTAATATTTTATATATATATATATATATATATATATATATATATATATATATATATATATATATATAAGAGCAAATAGTTAATAGAACATGTTAAAACACTTTGAAAAAGAGTTAAAACATATTTAATCTGAAAAGGAAACACTTAATACGTGGGTAGTCCTTAATCCGCGGAGTTTCGAAGAAATACTTTCCTTCTCATCAGAGGGTAGGAATTAGCAAAATGCGGGATCGGATTTTGCATACGAAAGTATTTGATGAAACTGCAAGTAAGTCAAAGATCTTACTTGATAACAAAAAATGAAGCAGAGGGAATATGGCGAAGAAAAAGGTGATTACACGTGCATGGATAGTTTGGTGAAAGGTAAATTATCCAATGACGGTAAAATCCAAAAATACAAATCCAAGAAAGTTAATTGAATTTCCATTCGCACAATTCCAAGGGAATCCAAGGAAATCACGTAATTGGAA
>NC_136495.1:101553502-101761002 GCF_053919585.1 Euprymna scolopes
CAAGAGGGGAAGCGTTATAACCGTGTTTTATACTTGACATCAAAAGCCACCACCAGCCTATCCTCTTTCCTGCTATATATATATATATATATATATATATATATATATATATATATATATATAAAATGAAAATTACAATTGAATTTACCAAAATGATCCAAGATGGTAAAATTAAAGTAAATTATAAATATTAAAGAATTAATATTTATAAAGTTATCTCAGCCAGATATAAAAGCTCGATAAAACCAAATAGGAAAAAGAGCTTATAATATGAGCAAACAGTTAATAAAATATGTTAAAAAACACTTTGAAATGAGTTAAAAACATATTTAATCTGAAAAGGAAACACTAAATAAATTGATAGTCCTTAATCCGTGGAGTTTCGAAGAAATACTTTCCTTCTCATCAGAGAGTAGGAATTAGCAAAATGCGGGATCGGATTTTGCATGCAGAAGTATTTGATGATATGAAATTTTATATTTAACTTTATAATTTTTTCTCTCTCTCCTTTCTCTTCCCAGATATTTTTTTATTTATAGTTATGTCTCGGAAGTAGAGTGAAAAGCACATCTTATTTTTCTTTTATTAATATTATTTTTTTCCTTGTACACATTTTTGTGAATTATTCCATGGATTTCTGTTTTTGGATTATTATGGACCATCTTGAATTTTTACATTTGGATTTTACCGTCACTGGAATTTTTTATCTTCCACCAGACTATCCATTCATGTGTAATCACCTTTTTCTTCACCATATTCCCTCTGCTTAACTTATTTTCTTTTCAAGTAAGATCTTTGACTTACTTGTCGTTTCATCAAATACTTCTGCATGCAAAATCCGATCCCGCATTTTGCTAATTCCTACCCTCTGATGAGAAGGAGAGTATTTCTTCGAAACTCCGCAGATTAAGGACTATCCATTTATCTTGTGTTTCCTTTTCAGATTAAATATGTTTTTAACTCATTTCAAATTGTTTTTTAACATATTTTATTAACTGTTTGCTCATATATATATATATATATATATATATATATATATATATATATATATATATATATATAAAGAGAGACAGACAGACAGGCAGACAGTGAGAGTGAGAGCATCAAATTCACCAAATTCAAAATATTGCTGCATTTGACATAGCTGCATTGACATAGCTGAAAGAATATTCAGCTTTTGCTGCGCATGATATTTTGGACTATCCTTAGTTCCACTTTTGCACTGAAACGGTTATATTTTTTGAATTATTGGACTGCTTTTCACATCCGCATGTTATTATTGCAATGTTTAAGTCAATATTGCCTCCAACCATTTTGTGTGCGTACTTGTTGAACTCAGATATCATTACGTCGAACACGGTGTTTTGAACGGAACCCTTCATTTAATCCACGCCTATGATTATCTCTAACATTCATCAAACACATAAGGTCCAGAGTAAAAGTCATATCACTCTGCACCGATCTGTAGCGCAACAGATACAAGTGCTTACTAACAATCAATATTCTTGAAGTCGAAGTATCTATTATTTCCCTCAATTATACTTAGAATACAATTATGAATCGAATAAGTTAAGAATACAATTATCAATCGATTAAGTTAAGAATACAATTACTAATTAAATATTCTAAATTTTCCTCCGCGAATGATTGACAGGACGAGCGCAATCAACCTGATTGAGTTAAGTTCCATAAAATGAGGAGATTGTAAAGTTGGAATACTATTTCCGAATTAGACAAGAATCCCAGAGGTTACATCACTCGACACGTTATCAGCAAAAAAAAAAGCAAAAAAAAAAAAGCAAAAAAAAAAATAACTAAATAACAGACGCTATCGTATTAATATATAAATTCCTGGTAAAATCTAAATATATAAAAATGAAATGCTTGTTTTTTCGGCTTAAATAAACTAGAAAACTGCGGCCCCGTTTTCCGTCATATTTTGCGATAGTGTTGTATTTAATTCATTCGTGTTTTTATATATTAACAAGTAAAAATATTACCATATTAAAAAAAATATTTTTGGCATCGTTTCTTTTCGGTCGACTTTTTTAAATGACGAAAAATAACGATTCTAACTACACATGTGTATAAAACAAACTTTTGTTATAACAATCATTAAAAGAGTAAAACTGAAATTGTTAAATTCAAGAAATAACATTTTTTGGTACTTATTGCATTTAATGAACCAGACGAAACTCACCGTTCGGCTCGGATTTCTCCGGAACAACAACTCGGATTTAGCTGATGCATGGTGATCAGCTAATCACAATGCCGCACGTGGAGTTTCAACTCGACGTGCGTACGCACGTGCCGAGCAACAGACGAGAATTACGATAGCAGTTGAAAGAGAGAAAAAAGAAAGAAAGCATTCGATCGATGGACACGACCACGACTATACTGAACCCCTCCCTCCACTAAAATACATCCCTCCGAGAAAAATGTTCCCCCCTAGCATAACAAAAAATACTCGCAGGAATTCGGCAATATATATATATATATATATATATATATATATATATATATATATATATATTAAAAAGGAGTAACATTATTCATAATTGTGAATTTAAATCAGTTTTATAAGGGTAAAAACAAATAAGACTAACTCGAGCGTACAATAGTTTCGGAAATGATTTTATTTTTATTGAAATAGACAATATATCTTGAACAATAATTTGATAAAAGTTTTTCTATAAACAAAATCTCCTCATCAGCACAAGTAGGGGGTGGCTTAAAGACAACAAAATAAAACTTGCACTTTTTGTTATGAGCAAGGATGATACTCCTTTTTCGCTCCATTTTTAAAGCTTCCCATTATGTATTCTCTGGCATGCGGTTAAATGTTTCCGAAACGATCGTACGCTCGAGTTAACCTTACTTTTTTCCTTATGAAACTGATTTTAATTCACAATTACGAATCATTTTAATCAATATTAATATAGCTCTAGGCTACCTTCACCTATTGACCTCATTATATATCTACAGAAAAAATGGGCATTTTTTTCTTTTAAAAGAATTAATACATTTACTAATACATAAAAATGAACTTTGCTCTTGTGACTACATGTTTAAATCCCACTATAATATATATATATATATATATATATATATATATATATATATATATATATATACCAATTTTGTTTGTTGTTTACATAAATTCTTGCAACAGATACACAAAAAAGTTTGTTTAACTTCTAAACTATAAAAAAATATTTTAAAAAGAAAGTTGATGGTTTAATTTTACGACTTTCCCCATCGTATTATAAACCCCCAACCTCCCCATGTTAAAACTGATTTCGGATTAAACACCTCCAAAACCTAGAAAGCCTTCTTAACACTGGGGGCCGTTTTTAATATGAAGAGGTTGGGGTTTTTATAATATGCTGGGGCAAGTCGTAAAAATTAACGAAGTTGCTATTATTTATTGAAAAAATTGCTTAACATTTTTTTATTCGACAAAAAATGACATTTTCTACAAATATTTAATAAGAAATACAAATGAGCGGTAGGCTTTTGCTTTTATTCTATTGATGTTTCTACATTTAAACTTTTACTTCACTTTTTCTGTCACATATGCTTTACAAGGAGCGTGCAATAAGTAATGTCCCTGACCCACTTCCCATAGGAGTAGACAACGAAACTTTGCACAGTTATTAGTCTTTCTCTACATAGGAACCACCAAGACTTATGCATTTCTCCCATCGTTTGATGCAGCTCTGGAGACCGTTTTTGTAAAACACCCCAGGTTGGTCCTCCAACAACGACGTGACTTCAGAAATCAAGACTTTACCATCTGGGAAACGCTTCCCTTTCAAAAACAACTTTATGGCTGGGAAGAGGTAAAAGTCAGAGGGTGCAAGATCAGGAGAGTAGGAAGAATGGGGGAGGATTTCATAACCACACGCCCGTGTTTCTGATCTGGCGACATGCGAGTTGCGGACCGGAGCGTTGTCCTACAGGAGGAGGGTATCTTTTCTGATATTTCCCTGCCTCTTGATTTTAATAGCTTCCCTTAATTTCCTCAAAAGTGAAGCATAATAGGCTCCTGTAATTGTGGTATCCTTTGCCAGGATATCTGTCATCACTACTCCGTCCTGGTCCCAGAAGTCTGTAAGAATGACCTTGCTAGCGGAGGGCTGCGCCTTGCCTTCTTTGGAGGTGGTAAGTCCAAGTGCTTCCGCTGTATTTACTGAGCTTTGGTCTCTGAATCATAGTGATGGACCCAGGTTTCATCCTGTGTAATCAGTCTTTTGAAAAACTTTGACTCATCTTCTTGGCACATCTCCAAATTCATCCTCGAGCACTCGATGCGTTCTCGCTTCTGGAATGGTGTGAACAACCTGGGAATCCATCTGGCAGACACCTTATGTATTTGCAAATAGTCATGAATGATAGTTTCCACAGACCTTTTACTAATCTTGACATCTAGGGCTATTTGGCTTATAGTAATGGGCCGATCTTCGAAAATGACAGCCTAAACTTGACGGACAGATGCCTCATCAATGGCAGAGGGGAACGACCATGTCTGGGACCTGTTTCCACAGACTTCCAGCCATGTTTGAATTCACGATGCCAGCGTTTTACAAGGTCATATGATGGGTCATTATCAACATAGGTTTCTTTCATTTCATCAAAAGTCTCCTGTAGTGTGCGTCCTTTCAAATACAAAAACTGGATCACTGCTCGACATTCAACAAGCTCCATTTCACACCTGACTCAGTTCAAACACCCGTAAAACAGAAACCACAATTAGTTCAGAGCTGTAATTTGCCACATAATCCGTAGAGATATAAATCATTACACCTGCAAAATTTCAGGTAGATTAGACAACTGGAAGTGGGTCAGAGGCATTACTTATTGCACGCCCCTCGTATCTATGATTTCGAGGATATTTCCATTACTATATACCGCTTTTCAAATCTAAATCTGTAATCTTACACTTCCTAACTCCGATTAGAACGTTATTGAAACCACCCAAATAAAATTATGAATACCTCCAGAATACTACAACAGTTATCATTTCTGAGTTTCTGGAAATCTCTCGATTCAAAGCGAAACTTAAGTACAGTTAAACAATTTTAAAATAAATTGCTGCGGTAACAGAGTTTTCTCTCCTCATCATGGCTGGGAAATCGACTCTGCATAACGAAATCTATTCCAATTTTATATACTGTCATTCAAGCATTATTTCTATATATTCTATTTATTCAAAAGAAAGCTACATTCATGAAGTAATATTATTTGCATATTACGTTAAAGACAAGCTTATTTGATGTTATTTATTGTATGTTTGTCCCTCGACAAAAGATGGGTGGGCCTGTAAATTCACCCTTGTCCGTCCGTCCGTCTGTCCGTCTGTCCGCACTTTTATATAAAATTTCGCCTGGGATTTTTTTGAAATTTTGCACAAACATTAAACATGATATGAGTAAAAAAGTAACAGAACGGATTTTCCGCGAAAACTACGATTGCCCCCCCCCCATGGGTACCCTTCGGGTTAAAATGGCTAAAATTCTCACTTTTATGCTTATTAAAAACAAAATGATGCCTTGGATTTTAATAAAAAAATCCTAAAACGTTGTAATTAACTGATTTTTATATAACTTTCATCTATACTTGGAGATAACGCTTGGATGTGCCTCAGAGGCTCTTTTATGGCTTATAAAATCGCTCCATTTTTAGGACTATTTACCGTATTTTCCAAAATTTTCTGTGTATGCCTATTTAGCAGTTTTGTATGGTGCTGAACTAAAATTTAAGTATGTTAAGGCCTTGGGGACGTTTGGGGCTAAATAAGGGGGCACATGATGGACTTACCATTTCTTTTTTTGCATGGTACAGAACTCAAATTTATAAGGATAAAGACTAAAACTGCCCTGTTTCTTCATTATCACATGAATTTGACGCCTCCCCCCTCCCGGGACTTTTGGGACAAAATACGGGAGGGATGAACTTTGTCATGTTTTATGCCTCGTTTACTGTGCACTCACGGGGGACCATGCATGCTTGACTTGTAATAACATTGTGTTAACTATTCTATTTAACATATTATATGACGTTTATTTTATTTATTTTCAATTAAATGTATATGTAATTTGATGTTTTCATAATCTATTGCCAACGCGACTTTCGTTTAAACACGGAAGTGATTTTATTTATTTAAGCTATGATATTTATCTCTTCTTCTACGGTATGAGAGTTATATTCCGTTTAATTTTGTATGTTCAAAGATGTATGTAGTTTATGCTGTTTACAATAAAACATCTGGTTTACTTTTAGGAAAATCGTAAGAAGTAAAGATATTCGGTGTATTTCAAATAGTATGTGACTAAAACCTCTTCCTCCCTTAATATATTTCAACCACGCAACGTCGAGTTTATATATAGCTAGCGTATCATTAACACAAGGTAGTGTTTGAATATATGGTTAAGTGACAGTTAAAATCATTTAGAACTGCTTTAAAACTTCACCGCTCACTCATTTTTCGACCAGGTTTAAACAATTATTACAGTTTATAGATTTCTTTCTCAGCTATATTGTGAGGAAAAATTCTCAATTTTCGTTCAGTAAAACAAAAGTGATGATGAGTTTACTGGTGTTCAAAATCCTAAGAAAAACGTAAGGAGGCGAGTGACGCTTTTTTATGACTGGTTTTCATAGCAACGACGTCGATCCAGCGACTACTGTTGCTACTAATTCACTGCTGTCGCGAAAAGAAAAAAAAACAAGTGAAAAAGAGAGAATGAAAGCATGACACTGAAATAATTGGGGGGACTTTATTGAAAGCAGGCGAGTGCCGTACATTGTAATAACATATGTGTATGTTATGTTTATGGGGGAAAATAAGACTGAATTTAAACAAAGAACGAGTACATTTTTTAGAGGCCTGGAAACATTATGGAGTACAATATAAAATGCGACCATGAAAAGTTATCTGGTTAAGCTTAAACATGGAAAAGTTAAAGACTTGTTGTTACAACTGGAAAGGAATATGACAAGATATTCTTGTAAAAAATATAATAAATTAATAACTAAAAATATTGCAGCATTAATTTTTAAAAATTCAATTTAACATAATATAATTAATTCTTGACCTTTAAGTATATATCTGACACAATAAGACACAGTCAATCAATCGAGCACCACATCAGTCTATATAAAAAATATAAGATATTAACGGATATATACTCAAAAGTCAAAACAATGAAAAGAATATGCTGGTGTTACAGCCCTTGTTATGTTCTATGTACAACGCTAGAATATCCTATAATTGTGTTCAATTCCGTTCACAAAGAAAACGTCTCTCTAAATATATGTGAATAGTCTCAAAGATGTTCAGATGAAAGTCTGAATGTGCACGACTCAAAATGTGAAATGGATCAGTGTTGAAATTCGTAGCGCATCGCGGGTTTTTAAACAGATAATTAGCTCTGGAAGAGCCGGATGTGTTACGTACAAAATCCGTTAGTAGGTAGATTCCATTTCTGATTTTGCTGAGTATGTGTTGATTGCCACTACTGTCTAATCACTACGTCGTTAAACTCACGTGATCAACACTGCAACTACATTAAAAATGCAAATAATATTTTTATCATGTTGGGTGAGAAAACGCATTTTCAAGAAGATGCCATTAACGCATGTCGCAAAGAACACAACACGTACATTAGAAGCAAAATAGTATTTTCTACTGTTGAGAAGCGAAATACTATTATCCTGACTCTAACACGGTAAACGAATATAAATTGGACGATAGCAACTGAATTGACTTTTATTTGGGAAAATTCAGTTAGTTTTCGTTCGATGACTGACCTAATCACACCAAGAGGGTAGCCATTATTGAATAAAATGTCAGTAATCGTTTTCAGTTTTTCATCCAAATTCGTTTTTGAACAGATCATAAGTGCACAGTATGTTAGGGTCCAAATTAAATTAATGTTTCGTTTGATATAGCAAAAAAAAAAAAATCCATCGTGCATACAATCTTTTATACATGGGTTTATGGGATAATTGACGTAAGGTAACTTTCCTCACCTTTTAATCAAACAATATGTTTGCTTCATAAATGCAATATTGAAATTTTTTATTCCACAAAAATCAAATATATATATATATATATATATATATATATATATAAATGTCACTTTATGTGTGTGTGGCCTTTTTTCCTAATAGGTTCCGAATCAACGGAGTCTATCTTTTGCAAATTTCACACTATATGTCTCGCAGTGCTCTCAGATATGTTTTCTACTGAAATTAATGCAATAAATATCGAAAATCGAAAAAATCCGGCATCAAAAATAATATTTCTTCTTTTATTGATAAAATATAAGAGTTTTTACAGAGGGATATTTAAAGTTACACCGGTCCAAATATTCTCCTGTAAACATTCTAATTTTTATCTTTTAGAAAAAAAAAAAGACTTGCTAAGATCGTCAATCCCAAACATCAGCTGAAGTGATATTGTATACAAGCACAGAGTGAAAGTTGACGAATGGCATTATTATGATTTGTTTTCAATTAAAAAAAAAATGCGAATTATTCACGATATTTAAGCGTACCTTCTGCCGGGTTGCCAGCTAGTACACACACGCATACACACACACACATTTATATATATATGTGTGTGTGTGTGTATATGCCTCTGTGTGTGTATATATATATATATATATATATATATATTGTGCATTGATATTCATACTTGAAAACCTTTATTCTATTTATTTAAAAAGAAAATACAACTTTGTTATATATGATCGTGGATTTGCATTCATCCGCAAAAAGATCTAGCTAATTCGCATATTCATTTAAACATCTATTTTAATAAATTCCCTAATAGTGTTTTGCAGTAATCTTATGAGATGCTTATCTTTTCTGAACTACTATGTGTAATTATATTCATGCAGATATTTTGCATGATTTTTTTACACAGGTCACCACATTATCAAGGCCAAGAGTCCACTCTAGGATAAGGGTTAAAGAGTGTACAGTAGAAACTGGACAATATAGTAACCAATTCGGTTAAGTTGTAAACTTATAGGGAACGGCTCATCAAAAACTTGTTTATATTAGACTTGAATACAACCATATTGTAATAAGTCGGAAAGCAGGAAAACGGAAGACAATTCCACAGGCGTGCATTTCTAAGAAATAAGCTTTGTTCATGGAATCTAGGTTTACGTTTAGGCACGGATAAAGAGTGGGGAAATTATTGATAGTGTCTTCAGCTTTACAAGTGTTTCTTGTGAAAGTTTGGCGAGGGGGGACCATATACTGAAGCTCAGTCGAACACTTTCCATGAAAGAAACGATACATCAGAGACAAACTCGCAACATCTCTTCTGTGAGATAGAGGTTGCAAGGAAGAGAAAAGGACATCTACGAGGCTACGAATCTATTTTGAACTCTATCAAGGCAGAATAAGTTCTTTCTAGCAGGTCCTGCCCAAATGTGGCAACAGTATTCCATCCCTGGTCGTATCTGGCTCTTATATAGATAGATAATTGCATCAGCAGTGAGATATGTACTAGGTCGATAGAAGAATCCCAACATTTTTTCAGCGGCCTTGGCAACAGAGTTGATGTACGTGTTCCATTTAAATCAGGAGTAACGGTCAAGCCCAGAAACTTGTCAAAACTTGAGGCCTCCTGAAGACGAGAAACATTCATTTCAATTGATGCCATATGTGGATCAGAGTTTTGATGATATAAAGAGAGAAGCTTGGTTTTAGATGAATTAAAAGTAACAAACCACTCCTTTCCCCATTGTACCACGTGCTCAAGATCAGAGGAGAGAGAATCGGAGAAAACTTGGTCGTTTACTGTCTTAGATGTGCTACCATAAATAGTAGCATCATCAGCATAAGTGTCTACAAATGATGTAAGAATGTGATTTCGAAGATCATTAGTGTAGATCAGGAATAGAGGTGGGCCACTGATGGACCCCTGAGGGGCTCCAGCATTAATATTGTGAGCTTCTGATTTTTGCCCCTTAACTACTACTCTTATGAACATATCAGAAAGAAATAATTTAATAATTGAGAAAGTATTTCCATAGCTGGAGACCTTGTGAAGTAAACCTTTATGTCATGCCCTATCAAAGGCCTTAGATATGTCAAGAGCAATTGTCCTAGAAAGGTTGCATCCGCCGAGAGATTTCCTAATCCTACGAGATATAACATCTAAGCACAGATGTGTAAGCACATCTGCTGTAGATCTAGCAGAACGGAAACCATATTGAGTGGCATTAATGAAGGTTATTTTTATTTAGATGGTTGATTACTTCTGTATTTAACACAGATTCCAGCAACTTACTCATGACACACAGGAGACTTATTGGCCTGTACTGAGAGGGGGATGAGCGATCACCTGAATTCTTAAATACAAGGCATACTGATGAAATTTTCCAGGGTGATGGGAAGCTATTCTCCTTAAGAAAACATTTACAAAGTTTTGTAAGTATGGGCGCAAGTTCTGATTGAAGTTTTTTTTCGTACTATAATTGGAATACCGTCAGGGGCCGTTGCTTTACTGGAACCAAGGTTTTTGATTAGCTTGGCAACACCACGTACATATATATGTATATCACATAGCGTGTTTTCTGATACAGGAGGAAATATTGGGAGTTGGCGGCCTTGGTCGCAAAGGGTAGAATTAGCTGCAAAGTTCTTGGCAAAGCGTTTGGCTTTGTCTGACGGTGACGAGATTACCTCAGGTCCAGTGGTGATAGTTGGGATAGAGCACACGCTTCTGTTCAGGATTCTGTTTTCTATTTGCTAAAACTGGTTGGAACCAAGCCGCTGCTCAGCTACTTTGGACTTTACGGACTGAGCATGCAACTCTCTTGCGTTCTTTATTACTTTCTTACAATGGTAGCTGGGAGTCCTGAAACGGCTTTAGTTTCCATAATCTATTACGTTGGGAGCAGTGGAAAAAGTGCGCAATCGGAGCAGCGCATTCTGGAGAAAACCATGGCTGGCTGTAAGGTTTTTGCTGGAACTTTTTCGAGGGTATTAAATCGCATTGAACAGTCCTGTATCAGTTTGTGAACAATGATAAACTGATTCTTTGAAGTTGCTTTCCGTCATCATACAATTCTAATCGAATATTTTCATTGCAGTGTCTTCACCTGAGCTTCTGCTGTTTGGCTTTTATAGTTTTATATATTTTTACGTGATGTTGCCAAGCTAATCAAAAACCTTTATTCCGGCCCTGACAGTATTTCAATTATAGTACTCCAAAACTTAAACCAGAACTAGTGTCCATACTTACAACACTGTTTGAACGTTGTCTTAAGGAGAATTGCTTTCCATCGCCCTGGAAAATCTCATTAGTATGCCCTGTATTTAAGAATTCAGGTGATCACTCATCTCCATCTAATACAGGTCAATAAGTCTCCTGTGCATCATGTAAGTTGCTGAAATCTGTGTTAAGTAGAGATGTAATCAACAATTTCAGCTAAGTAACCTTCTTCGTGATACACAATATGTTTTCCTTTCTGCTAGATCTACAGGTATATCTCATAGGATTAGCGAATCTCTTGACAAATGGCAACGTTTCTAGAGCAATTGCTCTAGCTGACTACAATACGGTTGTCTTCAAGTCCAACATAAAAAAGTTCTTGATGAACCGTTCCATTTAACAGAATTAACGAATTTTTATTACTAACGATTACTATATTGTCCAATTGAATACTGTACCCTCTCCACCCTTATCCTCGAGTGGCCTCTGGGCCGTGATAAGTGGTGATGCCTATGTACAAAAATATATAAAGAGGTATAAATATTACTTTTGTAAAATATTCTCTGTTTCACCTGACTCAGTTTCAACTTAAAACTGATTTCCTTCTTCCTGTAATAAAATTTGATACAGCTTTGTGAAAATAATGTCAAAAATAGAGAATGTTTGTTCAACCGGAAAGACGAAGCGTTAGATAATTGCAACTCTATCGAAGTTTACAAACTCGAGTTTTGAATACGTCAGTAGATATTACGTCATATTAAAAAAGAAATGTAGATGTAATAATACGCCATATCTTCTTATTTAAATACTTCAATATTTTTTAATTCTTTAATCATAGGACAACAGTAAAGTAAGGTTAATCGAATTTCGTTTTCTTCTGAAGACTCGTGAAAATACAGTAGCATCCGTTAATAAACAGCTTGTCCAGCCAACTCATATTAGTCGGTGTCGGGTTACACTTTCGCATAGAATCAATTATATGACTTATAGTAACAGTATAAATGTATCATACCACAAGCAATTTCAGACTCTATAGAATATTCCGTAACTAATAAGGAAGCGTTAATCATATGTATTTGCTGCGTCATATCTTATACACTAGTCAGTTCTATTCATCCCAAGGCGACCGCCGGCAAGATTTTACTCGTAACACTTACCACTAACGGTACGACGACGTCTGTCAAGGCATCTACCTTGCAATTTCATTTCATAACAAAGTTGCCCTTTATAATGAATACCTGAATCGTGGCTTCTTTTCATATCAATTGGGCTCACGAACATGTACCGCTTCAAGCTTATATTTTTGTCACCACTGCTAACTTCTGATCAGCTTAAGGGTATATATATATATATATATATATATATATATATATATGTGTGTGTGTGTGTGTGTATATATATGTGTGTATATATATATACATATATATATATATACATATATATATATATATATATATATATATATATATATATATATATATATATAACAACGCACATAAACGCGTGTGAAAATATCTGGTGCAATGGAGGAATGGATAGTTAACGAAAGTATTAGCAGCAGCCCTTAAACGCACGTAAGCAAATTAGAAAGTGTGTGCGAGCTTGCGCCACAAAAAAAAAAAAAGAAGGATAGTACGTGGTGGAAAATAAGCAAAGTGTGTTCTGGGATAAATTAACGTGCAAAGTGGAAAACAAAAAAATGGCGGGCTTTGGTTGGCGTGTGGTCGAAATGAGAAGAAAAATGAACCGCACGAGATGGACGTGTGCCCCCTGATGGCGGCAAGAGAGTTTTAAGCTGGTGTCGAAACGGTGGGGTTCGGTTAAGCTCATGCCAGATGAAATTAACAGTAAAAACACAAACCTTGCGTCGGCGTCCCAGAGAGGTTTGAGCTGTAACGAACCCTATTCAAGCGTAACGGTCACGTTAAATATATAGCTCGTGATTAATGGATCGACAAATATTTACCGTTTTGTCCCTATCCGAGAGAAATTTCCTGTTTTAATTATCGTATAATATCAGGTTCAAGGGGGATCTCTAAATGAGTCTGAATATGTAATTCGGTGTATCATGTTAAAGTTTATTACGTTAGACTTATTTTTAAAAGTAACATTTTTATTGCTAAACGTTGAGATAAAACATGCGCATTTAAAAAACTGTTTGTTTCTCTTAAAATATGTGTTACTATCTTGTATAGATGTTGCAATCACCAGTGTGATTTTAGACTAAATGCAAAAAAGAAAAAAAAAACGTCCAAAGGCATCGTTTCAAGCGGAAACCTTTCAAGGACCGCTTCAGGATATACAAATATGCAAACAATTATGTCAGTATTCTGAGTCGAAGGTAAAACCTAGTGAAAATAGACTTCTCTGGCGTAGTACAAAATCCGAAGGGGCCACGATTGTTAAACTGTAAGAAATGTATTTCCTACCCGCCCAATTTCCCTCCCTGCAGAAAGCAAATGAATTCCAAAAACAAAGACATACCTTTAAACTCCAATTTTTATTCACACTGTATCAGCAATGAAAGTTCTTTAGTCACGCTAAGTTCTTGTAGAAACAGTGGCCGAATTTGCTATGGATACATATGGAGCCTTTAGTTAGAATTCCTCTGTGGGAATGTTAGTTCATTGTTCCTTTGGAAGGATCCATGTTGTTCATAGAAAACACGGCGGGAGTGATGGCAGCTATATTCCGGCATAAAGTGAGTCCCTTAGGACTCATGAAGAAATAAGATAAGTTCCAATAATCGGATAATAACATGCCGAACGTTAGTAATAATGCCCTCCTCGGTTTGAATAGGTTGAGAAAATGTGGAATTTTCTCACAAAACAAGCATACTTTGAGACACGCAAGTGTAAACCTGCTAATCGAAAAGAGAGAACAGCTAGAACCTACATATTTATCCCATTCGTGTCTGGGATGCGTCAGAGCAGGATTTTGACTGATGAGCAATCTACAAACTCACAAAAATATTACATGGCCACGCTCATCTTCGAAAGCGATTGAGGAACATATTCATCATTTATGATTTTATGTTGACTATATTATATTTCGAATTCTCATTCGAATGCTGCCGAAAAGTTGGCAGACAATCAACCGTTTCATAATATAATTTCGATTATAAAAGCCTATTAAAAATAGATTCTTTCGTTGTTTTCCTCCAAACACAATAATCAAGCTGTCTCTTGTGAATAGTTAATCATTATTTCTCACACAGTAAAATGTGGACATTTTATTGTGACATTTGAGATGATTGGACAGCGAATCGAGTTAACCACTTAATCTAAAAAAAAAACCCAAAAAAAACCCAAAAAAAAACCAAAAAAAACGCTTTCAGCGTCTTCAAACCCGACGCACTGACACGTACTAGTGGAATTTTAATACTTTAATTTAATTCTGGTATTAATTATTCATGTAAACAAACATTCTTCTATCTCTGAAGTAGCTGTTTGTCGTGTCTGCTGATGAGATTTCCAATCTACAAATGTCTTAAAATATGTATGTACACTATAAATCTGTGTTTAATCATTTTTGTGATGTAGTTCTCTACCTATATAGTAGGCAGTTCATAGATAGAGTACTGTTGCCACATCTGGGCAGGAGATGTTAGAAAGACCTTATACTGCCTTGACAGGGTTCGAAATAGACTTCGTAGCCTGGTAGAGGATGCCATTTTCTCTTCTTACAAGCTCTTTCTCACAGAAGATACGTTGCGAGCCTGTCTCTGCTTTATCGTTATTTTGATTGCAAGTGCTGATATGAGTTTCAGTCTGTGGTCCCTCCTCGCCGAAGTTTCACAAAAAACACACATCTAGCTGTAAACAATATCAATAATTTCACCCACATTTTATTCGTGCCTAAATCTTAACGTGGATTCCATGAACAAAGCTTTTTTCTTAGAACTGCACACCTGTGGAACTCTCTTCCGTGTACCTGCTTTCCAGCTGACTATACTATGTCCGTCTTCAAGTGCAATGTAAACAAGTTCTTGATGAGCCGTTTCCCTTAAATAATCCAATTTAACAAATTTCCACGACTAATAATTAATACGTCATGTCCTATTGAACACTGTATACTTATTAACTCTTATTACTGAGTGGCCTCTGGGGTTTAAGTAGTGACATATCTAATTATATAAATAGAAACATTCACTGGCTTTTCTGTTGTGTGGTGAGGAACCAACATGTCACACGGAAATATATACGTGTGACGGAGAGTTCATCTGAACGTGTGTATGTATCACTAAATGTCTATAGTGGTTCTTCACTATTTGAACCATAATTTATTGAGTTGCTCGTGATATGTATGTACTCGTTTGAATCATATAATCGTGGCCTAGCTGAATGTCTGTTATGTTGTTGAGTGGACAGGTTGTATATACAAAAACAATTCACAGTACCTTAATTTGGGACTAAGCTTTTTCTGTTGCATGGTTTATTTGTTGGGTCCTCCAGAAAACTGCAATAAAGAAGCATTCCCTCGGAACAGATAACACAACTCACCGGTTACAAAATATTTTAACATTTATTCTTTTGTTCCAGTCTAGTTGAGTCCCAAATTCCCGAGGACTTGCGAACCCTTTCTTCCTATCCCCATCTCTTCGGCTACGCGTACTGCCCGCACATCCATCCGTCTCCAATCTCGGATACTAACTCTCTCAAATCTTGGATCTAACCAACTCGAATATCTTAATCAGCTGACAGTTACGTAATACGCTAAATCACACGTATGCTTAACTCATCAACTGTCAGGTATAACCTAATGTTTATTCTATTTCATTCAGCTAAAATTCACAAATATAAACATAATTCTATTTTTAATAATTTTTGAAAGAATGCTGATACTTGTTAAAATTCCTAACCATCTAAATAATCAAAACATAATTCTTAACATAATAAATGATCTTTTTGGTGACATCCTGACAACCGGTGTATAGAGAACAAAGTGCTCTATACAACACACACACACATGCATATATATATATATATATATATATATATATATATATATATATATATATATATATATATTAGCATTGGTGGCGGGCGTTGCCCGGGTATTTGGAGATGTTTGTTGAGCAAAAAAAAGTGATCATTTTTTTTAAATTTTGACCCCTGTTATGACCCCTTAAAATTTTTGGATTTGAGCTCTAACCAATTTATTAAATTAGATACATCTCCAATGAACCTATATGTAAAATCTCAAGTGTTTAGACCGCAAATTGTCGGAGGAGTTTGGTAGAGTTCCCAAAGGCCAAATCATTGAACTCTCAGTAACATGTATATCAAATTTCGAGTCTGTAGACTAAAAATTGACAGAGTTATTGCGTAGAGAAATGTACACACAGCCACACAGCCACACAGACACACAGATAGACAGATAGACAGACACTTTATCTTTTGAAACAAAACTTGGCAAGAAATTTCTTGATCTTATAGAAAAACACTTTCTCGCAACCAACCCCTTACACAAAATCTTCAATAAAAATACCTTAAAGTTATTCTACAGTTGTTGCGAAAATTTAGAGATGATAATTAAAGCTCATAATAACAAAATACTAAAAAAAAACAATGTAAACAACAACAAAATAAACAATAAAAACGTAGACACCATGACAAAAATAAAACTAACACTAGCAGAAATAATAATAATAATAATAATAATAATAATAATAATAATAATAATAATAATAATAATAATGATAATAATAATGATAATAATAATAATAATAACAAACCAACCCCGGACAAGAACAACCATACCATAAATAAAAATACTAATAACGAACAAGATAAATGCAAATGTAGACACCGCAAACTTTGCCCAGTTCAAAATAAATGTCTAACAAAAAGCGTAGTTTATCAGGCAACAATATTTGCGAAAGAAAACCCGAATAACAAGAAATATTACGTAAGCATGCCTTCCTTAGATTTCAAAACCCGATACTATGACCACAAAAGTACATTCAACAATAAAAAACACCGTATAAAAACAACGATAGCGAATAAATACTGGGAACTCAAAGAAAGCGGACATTCGCCGGTAGTCGAATGGAAAATAATAAGACAAGCTACACGTGTAGGCATTTAGACGACCCATGTAAATTATGCCTCCATGAAAAATTTTTTATCCTGTACTTTAAAGAACCCCCACATCTATTAAACTGTAGAGAAGAAATAGCAAATAACTGTGTTCACAAAATAAAAATTACTCTAGGATAACGATACAAAATAGTTTTAAAACTAACAAAATAGTTTTAAAACTAACAAAAACAATAGAAAATAAACAAATAAATAAATTAAATAAACACGAATATACATAAACGATCACACATATATGTATGTATATATATGTATATATATGTGCATATATGTATGTACACATATGTATATTTGTATATAAACTAACAAAAAAAATGTCTGCCTTAAACCACTAACCTAGTTTTAAAACACATCCTTTGTTCGATAAAATGCATACCCATTGGCTGATAGGAAGAGGCGCGGTTGATACGAGAAAGCTGATTGGCTAACAAAATCCTCAGCAGAAGAGGACCATATAAAAACGATAAACAACCACAGAATTCGCACATAAGCCTGAGGAATCCTAGAGTGGATGAAACGCCGAAAATTCAGTGTAGCTTAATCGCCATATATACTTCATAAATTACTAACTAGCTCTACCTACGTATTGAGCACTTTTGAAGAAAATACTTTAAGTTTACGCATAAATCTATACTTTCGTATATTAATTTTATGTGAGTAAATGAAGTAGTTACACATATATATATATATATATATATATATATATATATATATATATATATATATATATATATTATAGAGGGAATTAGACCTAGAGTCGAAAGAGCAAAGTTTGTTTTAATATAGTTATACGTTAAAAGAACATTGCTCATAGTAAAGTAGATATATAATAAGTTCAATAGGTATATTTATCCTAGAGCTATATTTATATTGAGTATAAAGGTTTATAATTATATATTGTGTATCAGTTTCAAAAAGAAAAACAGACAAAATCAAATTGAGTGTACGATCGTTTCGGAAACGATATTTATTTGATTAAAATTGACTAAAAGCTTAAAAATAATTGAAGAACACTTTGTTTTCGAAAATAATCTCCTCATCAGCACAAAAGAATGGGGGGAGGAGAAGTTTAAGACATCAAAATAAACTAGCATTATTTGAATAAGTAAGGTTGATAGTCCTTATTGAGTTTCATTAGACAATTCGTTTTAAAGTTCGTCAGTAGATATGTTGGCATGTTATTGTATTTTAGCCATGGATGATTGTATATATATATATATATATATATATATATGTGTGTATATATATATATATATATATATATATATATATATATATATATATATATATATTGCAATTAGGGAGGGAAAACTTTTATGATTCATGATTAAAAGTAAATTTGTATATATATAATATATATATATAATATATATATAATATATATATAATATATATATATATATATATAGTGGAAATAGTGATTAATAAAAACTGAAGAAAGTGCTCAATACCGTTGTAGAGCAAACATGGGTTTATTTTTATTACCGTATCTTTCCATTAAGTTACATTATTGTTTCAGCTACTTGGCCGTTTTTTTGGCCGTCTGTAGCATCCTCAGACTTTTAATCTTCTCTCCAAAAAGAGGGGGGAAGGGGGAACAGGAGAGGAAAGAAAGAGAAATAGGGAGCCAGCTGACCGGTTCCGACCCTCGCTTCTCAAACTGTATCGAGGGAAGTTTTAAAACAAAGAATGAAAGAGCAATTAAAATTTCGTATTATTTAATTTACGGGAAGAAAAAAGTGGGAAATCAATTAAAATAAAACAGCGTTATGGTCGAATACCCTAGAGATTAATCACGATTAAACCTAGGGGGCATTCCCTTTTCTAGCAAAGGGAATGTTTTCTAAGTCGAACGTGAATAGTCTCCAAGATCTTAAGGTGATATAGTGAATGAACACGACCCAGAAAAGAAAAAGAGTCCGTGCTAAAGTTCGCTAACAAGACGGGTTTTTAAGTAAATGATCAGAAATAGAAGGCCCGTATGTGTTAGTAACAACGTCCGTTGCCCGGTAGGTTCCATTCCTAATTTTACTGGATACATGTTATTGGGTTCTTCCATCTAATCTTAATGTCGTTCGACCCAAGTAGTTGGCATCGCAACCACATTCAAAATTGTAAATAACGTTACTATTCTGGTGGTCGGGTTAGAACGTCTTTTCGAGAAGATAGTAATAAAGTTCTCGTAGAGAACATAACACGCACATTGACAGCAAAATAATATCCATGAATTGCTGAACGTATTTGTTTAGCAAATTTCTCACTTACTTAACCCAACCAAGGCAAACGAAGCTAAATTGGACATTTGACCACTATATTCTCTTTAATTCGAGAGAATTAATCCAAGGAGGCGGTTGAATCATGAGTTTCAACAGGGTCAATTTTTTCAAATTTGTCTTTGTCATCTAGTATTACTGACATTTTCTCAACGTACACATGGTGATTTCATATAGCCGTCTCCTTGGAAACCAAATTTTAAAAGAATCTGCTCAAGTCGGTCAAAAACGGTGTACTTCCGACGACGTAGCTAGTGAGATAAGACCCTCTGGATCTATCCGCCCAAGGTTATATGGTCTCCCTAAAACCCATATAGCGGATATCCCATTAAGGCTCATTCTCTCTATGGTAGGGTCATCGCAACACAAGGTCTCAAAATGGATCTTTGACATTTTACAACCTGTTTTACAACATTATAGTAAATATTGTCTTAAATATTCATTTTATTTTGCTGACTTTCTTAAAAAGTCTAAGATTGTTAATAGATTTTTGTGTTCTTATGACATTAGAAATCTTTTTACTTGTGCCCCTGTTTTGGAAACTATAGATATTTTTATATCGGGACCAGATATCACCTCCTCCTATTCCTTAACACATCTTTATTGAACTTATGAAATTTGCCACGACAT
Source organism: Euprymna scolopes (assembly GCF_053919585.1). Classification (NCBI taxonomy): domain Eukaryota; kingdom Metazoa; phylum Mollusca; class Cephalopoda; order Sepiida; family Sepiolidae; genus Euprymna; species Euprymna scolopes. Next base: position 101,573,746 of record NC_136495.1, read on the forward strand.
TTGTGGAATTTAGTTTCAACAATATTATGTATAGTCAAAAAGATGGTGTGGCCATGGGCTCGGTACTTGGACCGACCATGGCGAATATTTTTGTGGGTTCTATGAAGAGCGTTTACTATCTGGACCCACAACACCATTAGTGTACTTCCGATATGTTGACGACGCATTCTGTTTATGTAATAACCAAACGGAAGCAAACGCCTTTTTCTCCTTACTCAAATGAATGAATCCAGCGTATAAGTACACCTATGAGGGAGAGTGCAATTCATCCATTGCTTTCCTTGATGTATTGGTAAGAAAAAAGCCATCTCGTTACCATACATCTATACACCGTGAACCAACATTTACAGAATTGTACACTCGTTGGGATTCATTTTACCCTAAAAAGGTAATATTAATCTAATTTGGACACTTACACATCGTGCCCTTATGATTTGTTCCAAATTAAAATTAGATGTGAAAATGGAAACAATTACGGATATTTTATCCAAAAACGGGTACCCACTAGATGTGATTAGGTCAGTTATTCAAAAGAAAATTGCTGAATTCTCTCGAATTAAAGAGAATATAGTGGCCAAATGTCCAATTTAGCTTCGTTTGCCTTGGTTGGGTTAAGTAAGTGAGAAATTTATTCTACAGTTGTTGCGAAAATTTAGAGATGATAATTAAAGCTCATAATAACAAAATACTAAAAAAAAACAATGTAAACAACAACAAAATAAACAATAAAAACGTAGACACCATGACAAAAATAAAACTAACACTAGCAGAAATAATAATAATAATAATAATAATAATAATAATAATAATAATAATAATAATAATAATAATGATAATAATAATGATAATAATAATAATAATAACAAACCAACCCCGGACAAGAACAACCATACCATAAATAAAAATACTAATAACGAACAAGATAAATGCAAATGTAGACACCGCAAACTTTGCCCAGTTCAAAATAAATGTCTAACAAAAAGCGTAGTTTATCAGGCAACAATATTTGCGAAAGAAAACCCGAATAACAAGAAATATTACGTAAGCATGCCTTCCTTAGATTTCAAAACCCGATACTATGACCACAAAAGTACATTCAACAATAAAAAACACCGTATAAAAACAACGATAGCGAATAAATACTGGGAACTCAAAGAAAGCGGACATTCGCCGGTAGTCGAATGGAAAATAATAAGACAAGCTACACGTGTAGGCATTTAGACGACCCATGTAAATTATGCCTCCATGAAAAATTTTTTATCCTGTACTTTAAAGAACCCCCACATCTATTAAACTGTAGAGAAGAAATAGCAAATAACTGTGTTCACAAAATAAAAATTACTCTAGGATAACGATACAAAATAGTTTTAAAACTAACAAAATAGTTTTAAAACTAACAAAAACAATAGAAAATAAACAAATAAATAAATTAAATAAACACGAATATACATAAACGATCACACATATATGTATGTATATATATGTATATATATGTGCATATATGTATGTACACATATGTATATTTGTATATAAACTAACAAAAAAAATGTCTGCCTTAAACCACTAACCTAGTTTTAAAACACATCCTTTGTTCGATAAAATGCATACCCATTGGCTGATAGGAAGAGGCGCGGTTGATACGAGAAAGCTGATTGGCTAACAAAATCCTCAGCAGAAGAGGACCATATAAAAACGATAAACAACCACAGAATTCGCACATAAGCCTGAGGAATCCTAGAGTGGATGAAACGCCGAAAATTCAGTGTAGCTTAATCGCCATATATACTTCATAAATTACTAACTAGCTCTACCTACGTATTGAGCACTTTTGAAGAAAATACTTTAAGTTTACGCATAAATCTATACTTTCGTATATTAATTTTATGTGAGTAAATGAAGTAGTTACACATATATATATATATATATATATATATATATATATATATATATATATATATATATATATTATAGAGGGAATTAGACCTAGAGTCGAAAGAGCAAAGTTTGTTTTAATATAGTTATACGTTAAAAGAACATTGCTCATAGTAAAGTAGATATATAATAAGTTCAATAGGTATATTTATCCTAGAGCTATATTTATATTGAGTATAAAGGTTTATAATTATATATTGTGTATCAGTTTCAAAAAGAAAAACAGACAAAATCAAATTGAGTGTACGATCGTTTCGGAAACGATATTTATTTGATTAAAATTGACTAAAAGCTTAAAAATAATTGAAGAACACTTTGTTTTCGAAAATAATCTCCTCATCAGCACAAAAGAATGGGGGGAGGAGAAGTTTAAGACATCAAAATAAACTAGCATTATTTGAATAAGTAAGGTTGATAGTCCTTATTGAGTTTCATTAGACAATTCGTTTTAAAGTTCGTCAGTAGATATGTTGGCATGTTATTGTATTTTAGCCATGGATGATTGTATATATATATATATATATATATATATATGTGTGTATATATATATATATATATATATATATATATATATATATATATATATATATATTGCAATTAGGGAGGGAAAACTTTTATGATTCATGATTAAAAGTAAATTTGTATATATATAATATATATATATAATATATATATAATATATATATAATATATATATATATATATATAGTGGAAATAGTGATTAATAAAAACTGAAGAAAGTGCTCAATACCGTTGTAGAGCAAACATGGGTTTATTTTTATTACCGTATCTTTCCATTAAGTTACATTATTGTTTCAGCTACTTGGCCGTTTTTTTGGCCGTCTGTAGCATCCTCAGACTTTTAATCTTCTCTCCAAAAAGAGGGGGGAAGGGGGAACAGGAGAGGAAAGAAAGAGAAATAGGGAGCCAGCTGACCGGTTCCGACCCTCGCTTCTCAAACTGTATCGAGGGAAGTTTTAAAACAAAGAATGAAAGAGCAATTAAAATTTCGTATTATTTAATTTACGGGAAGAAAAAAGTGGGAAATCAATTAAAATAAAACAGCGTTATGGTCGAATACCCTAGAGATTAATCACGATTAAACCTAGGGGGCATTCCCTTTTCTAGCAAAGGGAATGTTTTCTAAGTCGAACGTGAATAGTCTCCAAGATCTTAAGGTGATATAGTGAATGAACACGACCCAGAAAAGAAAAAGAGTCCGTGCTAAAGTTCGCTAACAAGACGGGTTTTTAAGTAAATGATCAGAAATAGAAGGCCCGTATGTGTTAGTAACAACGTCCGTTGCCCGGTAGGTTCCATTCCTAATTTTACTGGATACATGTTATTGGGTTCTTCCATCTAATCTTAATGTCGTTCGACCCAAGTAGTTGGCATCGCAACCACATTCAAAATTGTAAATAACGTTACTATTCTGGTGGTCGGGTTAGAACGTCTTTTCGAGAAGATAGTAATAAAGTTCTCGTAGAGAACATAACACGCACATTGACAGCAAAATAATATCCATGAATTGCTGAACGTATTTGTTTAGCAAATTTCTCACTTACTTAACCCAACCAAGGCAAACGAAGCTAAATTGGACATTTGACCACTATATTCTCTTTAATTCGAGAGAATTAATCCAAGGAGGCGGTTGAATCATGAGTTTCAACAGGGTCAATTTTTTCAAATTTGTCTTTGTCATCTAGTATTACTGACATTTTCTCAACGTACACATGGTGATTTCATATAGCCGTCTCCTTGGAAACCAAATTTTAAAAGAATCTGCTCAAGTCGGTCAAAAACGGTGTACTTCCGACGACGTAGCTAGTGAGATAAGACCCTCTGGATCTATCCGCCCAAGGTTATATGGTCTCCCTAAAACCCATATAGCGGATATCCCATTAAGGCTCATTCTCTCTATGGTAGGGTCATCGCAACACAAGGTCTCAAAATGGATCTTTGACATTTTACAACCTGTTTTACAACATTATAGTAAATATTGTCTTAAATATTCATTTTATTTTGCTGACTTTCTTAAAAAGTCTAAGATTGTTAATAGATTTTTGTGTTCTTATGACATTAGAAATCTTTTTACTTGTGCCCCTGTTTTGGAAACTATAGATATTTTTATATCGGGACCAGATATCACCTCCTCCTATTCCTTAACACATCTTTATTGAACTTATGAAATTTGCCACGACATTTGTGGAATTTAGTTTCAACAATATTATGTATAGTCAAAAAGATGGTGTGGCCATGGGCTCGGTACTTGGACCGACCATGGCGAATATTTTTGTGGGTTCTATGAAGAGCGTTTACTATCTGGACCCACAACACCATTAGTGTACTTCCGATATGTTGACGACGCATTCTGTTTATGTAATAACCAAACGGAAGCAAACGCCTTTTTCTCCTTACTCAAATGAATGAATCCAGCGTATAAGTACACCTATGAGGGAGAGTGCAATTCATCCATTGCTTTCCTTGATGTATTGGTAAGAAAAAAGCCATCTCGTTACCATACATCTATACACCGTGAACCAACATTTACAGAATTGTACACTCGTTGGGATTCATTTTACCCTAAAAAGGTAATATTAATCTAATTTGGACACTTACACATCGTGCCCTTATGATTTGTTCCAAATTAAAATTAGATGTGAAAATGGAAACAATTACGGATATTTTATCCAAAAACGGGTACCCACTAGATGTGATTAGGTCAGTTATTCAAAAGAAAATTGCTGAATTCTCTCGAATTAAAGAGAATATAGTGGCCAAATGTCCAATTTAGCTTCGTTTGCCTTGGTTGGGTTAAGTAAGTGAGAAATTTGCCAAACAAATACGTTCAGCAGTTCATGGATATTATTTTGCTGTCAATGTGCGTGTTGTGTTCTCTACGAGAACTGTATTACTATCTCCTCGAAAAGGCGTTCTATCCGCCCACCATAATAGCATCGTTATTTACAATTTTGAATGTGGTTGCGGTGCCAACTACTTGGGTCGAACGACATTAAGATTAGATGGAAGAACTCAACAACATGTACCCAGTAAACTTAGGAATGGAACCTACCGGGCAACGGATGTTGTTACTAACACATACGGATCTTCAATTTCTGATCATTTACTTAAAAACCCGTCTTGTGTAGCGAACTTTAGCACGGACTCTTTTTTCTATTCTGAGTCGTGCTCTTTTATTATATCACCTTAAGATCTTGGAGACTATTCACGTCCGACTAAGAAAACCTTTCCTTTGCAAGCAAAGGGAATGCCTCCTGGGTTTGACCATGATTAATCACTAGGGTATTCGACCAAACACTGTTTTATTTTGATCGTTTTCCCACTTTTGTTCTCCCCGTAAATTAAATAAAACGCAATTTTCATTCATTGTTTTAAAACTTCCCTCGATACAGCTTTGAGAAGCGAGGGTCGAAACCGGTCATCTGGCTCCCTATTACTATTTCTTTCCTCTCCTGTTCCTCCTTTTCCCCCTTTTTGGAGAGAAGTTTAAAGGAATATATATATATATATATATATATATATATATATATATGTGTGTGTGTGTGTGTGTGTATATATATATATATATATATATATATATATTTACTTTTAATCATGAATCATAAAATCTTCCTTTCCTAATGACAATATTTAAATTTTTTATCCCTAAAAACATTATGATATATATATATATATTTATATATATATGTATATATATATATATATATATATATATGGGGGGATAGTCTGTGTATGCTTATATATATATATATATATATATATATATATATATATATATATATATATATAGCCATTGGTGCGCAAATGTAGTTAGGTGTCAGCTCTACATCTGCACTTAGAAGGCACATTGTTATGTACAAAGTCAATATTCCTTATCCGGATCCAATCAACCCCGTTAAGACATTGAACTTTTTATGACATGTATATCATCGCCCCTGTAAGTCAACTTTAGGCCAAAAAAGTCACCTAAGGAGACATAAGAGGACACTTAATACAGAATACAAATGAGAATGCAATCATCTGTGAAGATGCTGCAATCATCAGATTTGGGGGATACACACACACACACACACACACACACATATATATATATATATATATATATATATATATATAGATTGATAGATAGTTGGATAGATATAACTTGGAAGTATGCATTACAATTATAAAGGCTAGTGTGCGTCCTAGCTACAAGAAATATATTAGAAAAACGTAGAAACTAATATATGTATTTTCAGATTTTATAACCTTCTGTATGTATGTATGCAAGTCTATGTACATTTTGTGCGTGTGTGCGTGTACTCCTCCTGATCTATTTCTATACCAAACCATACGGTGTTTTTTTTTTCGGTAGGTTTTTTGTTTTCTTTGCTGATTGCTATACACCTTGCGGACATGTCTTTCTAAGTCCAAATAAGATCTGCTCTAAAGTCAATGCATAAGTATTTTTTTTTTAGATTTCATTTACTATTATGACGAAGTGGACAATGTTTGCATTCATTAATGCGCATCCACGTACAAAGATTAAGTCTGTTGATCTTAGGAAAAGTTTGCTTTACGTATTTAAGAAAAAAAAAACATTTAAAACATTGTGTGATTGGCGCCAGTTGAGAATATGTTCTTTTTTCCTGTTAGATAGAAACATAAGAGTTATCCGAAACTTATAGAAAAAATAGGTTCGTGTATATATATATATATATATATATATATATATATATATATATATATATATGTGTGTCTGTGTGTGTCTGTGTGTGTGTATATGTTTGTGTGTGCCTGTGTGTGTATGTGTCTGTGTGTGTGTGAGCCACTTTAAGAAATTCGTTTCTTATCGTTGGGCACTTTAAGTTGAATAAAAAGTCGGTCAATTTAGTTTTTTCGGGCAGATCGCGATATAATGACTAGATCACTCGGAGTGAGGTTAAAAAAAAAAATGATGAAATACCTGTTTAAAATTCCACAACATCTCTCGCGGTTAATGGTAGCCGAATTCATATGGTCTTTGCTAATGGAGGCAGAGATAGCTTCTGTCGCCGGGGTCAAATCTATCGATGGTGATAACCGTGATACCCTTCACTGAAGATTCCCGAAAAGAATAAAACACTAGTGTTTGTAGGTATTTAATTATTATAGTAAATAATTATATATATATATATATATATATATATATATATATATATATATATATATATATGTGTGTGTGTGTGTGTGTGTGTGTTAGTGTGTGTGTGTTGGTCCACAAACATATTCACATACAATTTTATAAGTAGATACACTATTTTATACATCGATTTTCAGTATTGACTACAGCAGCACTCAGATTTGAGTAGACCTAGGTAGTCAGTATGTAAAATATAGAATTTAAGCTAGACAAAGGTTATCGGATTCAGTCCTGAACAAATTCGTCAAGCTAATATATAGACTCAGTGTTACTGTATATTTTATTAATATTATTGCCCGTATATATATATATATATATATATATATATATATATATATATATATATATATATATATATATATGAACATATTTATGATAAATTCTATGATTAAGCCTAGCGAGTCATTACGAGGATTAAACGTTGTTGCACATTCTGTGTAACTTTTTTGCCGTAAGTATATTTATAATCTACAATATATATATATATATATATATATATATATATATATATATATATATATATATATATATATATATATATATATGCAATCGTTTGCACCTGACGGGGATCTCAACAGACATCTAGGGTCCCAAACAATTATATTTTCATTAATATATATATATATATATATATATGTAGTAAATTATGAAATATATATGGCGATTAAGCTACCGGAATATATTCTTTATACCTTTATAACTAGCCCTACTTACGTATTGAGAACTGGTGAAGTAAATATTTAAAGTTTACGCATTAATTTATACTTTCGTATATTAATTTATGTGAGTCAATGAAGTTGTTTTATATATATATATATATATATATATATATATATATATATATATATATATATATATATATAGTCGTCCGCATACAATACTATTTCGCTGTTTCACAGTTCATCAGTGCGGTTAGACATGCAACTACCTCAATCCAGGATTGAAACTCGCACGCCTGTACGACAGACAAGGCACCTAAGCATTACGTTCATCGGTGGCTGCTGTTCTAGTCGTGAATAAACGATGTTTTGACATTGTCCCAAATACCTAAGCTCGATTTGTTTACACAAAGAGCATCGCTTTATACGCTAATAGTTATTCGTGTACTACTTCTCAATATGCTCAACTCAGGATGACGAGCATTATAGTCATCCTCATACAGTCATCTTTCGCTGTTTCACAGCTCATCAGTGCGGCTAGACAGGCAACTACCTTAAGCCAGGATTGAAACCCGACCGTCTGTATGACAGTCAAGGCTCCTAACATTACGCTTATAGGCGTCTGCTATATATATATATATATATATATATATATATATATATATATATATATATATATATATATATATATATATATATATACTTACTAGTAGAGAAACCCGACGTTCACCGGTATTGAAACATGGTCAACATATATCGTACACTCCCATATTGTTATTGTAATCGATATTGATGATATCGCCGATTTTTTCAATGAAATAGATTGATTGCCTGCTCTATTTTGTGGACGCATCTTTAACAGAGCGCATGCTCACGTATACAAATGCATGCGAAATGACAGCATGGATAATGAAAAACAACTGCCAAAAGAAGAAAGAGCACGTTAGAGAAGACGATCGCGTTAGAGCTATCAAAGCCTTAACGATAAGTCACGCGTGGCAGGAGATGAAGGAGTAAATGTGTTTTTTACAAAATAAGACAAAAGCAAGTTGAAGTTGTTTTTGGTTATTCGTTTACTTTGCGACTATGTCTACGTCTACGTCATCTGGCAAGGGTATACATTAGGGGGGACCGGGAGAAAGCTTCCCGTGCCTTCCCGCAGTGACTTAGTCCATAATATAGCCTACATTACACTGTAGAGATCATAATGATTATTTATAACATTATTTTTATACAGAATGACTTTTATTAAAGTCAAATTTCATGCCGCAATTGTGCTCTAAATAAAAACAGGTATTTCGAACGCACTCATTTCGTATCCAATCACAATAATAATTTCTCACGGGGAAAGGTTGATCAGCAAACTTATGTTCAATAACTGAACTTGAATATCGCCTAGGCTACTCTTTTTACTACCCAGTTTACACCACACGAGACACGAAGACGGAAAGACCTATTGAAACCAGAGAGTTCAGCAGTGCGCTAGTGAGATAAGGCTAGCCAATAAGACGCGACTGAGAGACTTACTTTGGCTTCTTACTCATCTTCACTTTGTGGAAAATTCGTCTCTCAGATTGAGGGTCGGTGGCTAAACTAGAAATCGACCACACAATAATAAGTGGCGTAAACATGCGATTATTAAGAGCCTAAATAAATGATCAGAGTGTATGATCTTTCAACGAATAATTATTCAAAATTTGTCACAATAGACAAGTTCTCGAAGTGGTTTTCTTCTTTTCGCTTTAAGTGCCCCTTGCACAGCGCAATACAGATTTGGTGACTACTGCCGGATGATTTGCCGTGGTTATCTTTGACAATGTATGTGGAAGTAGAAATTCTCGGGCAATACCTTTTTAATATCTAGGGTCTTCGCCAGAGTGCCAGCTGGGCACCGAGAGACCAACCGATTCTCAGAACGGTCAAATTCGGTGACGTCTCCCGCTGAACGTGGTTAATGGTGTAGAGATAAAAATACATGGGCGTACAGAACGAGTTTTCTCATAGAAAGGTCGGTCACTAAGTAAAGACTCCACTTTTTAACTCAAAAATTGAAAAGCGACAAAGATGGGAGTGGTAAGATTAAACCGAGCAACCTTCTAAGCTCCAGAATAACATTGTCTAGGCAGTTTCCAAGATTCTCAAAGCATGTTTGCCAGGAATTACATGGCATTTTTACTCATGGCATATAGCCATAATAGTGATTATTTAAAGAGTCTCACACCGTAAATATCTGCAACTAATAACACTTTTACGTTATGAAATAAGTATAAGTTCAGTGATCATAACAATGCAAGTTGCATTCTCCTGTAATTTAATCGCGCATAATACAAAGATAAAGTATATCCTTGGAAAGGAATTCTGCATGTTCTAATTGCTACCCTCTGATTAGAAGTAAAGTATTTCTTTCGAAACTCCGCGGAATCCAGTTAATTTTTGTCTGTTTTGAAACTTAAATATGTTTTAACTCTTTTAAAAGTGTATTTAATATGTTTTAATTCTTTGTTCATATATATATATATATATATGATTATCCACTGATACTAACATCTACATATAAAAAACAGACACTTTGATAAATATTTCCCTAATTTTAATATACACTTATTCATACTTACACATAAGAATAGTGTTGAAATAACTTAGAGTATCTCATTAAAATAGAAGCTGACAGTATTGAAGCATGCAACGAAACAAAGGAACATCAGACCTATTACAATTTCTGCTAGGGCGAATCGTGGGTCAAAATGAAGTTGGTCTTAGTAAACGCAAAATAGCAAGAAATCTCTTTCTCTCTATCTATCTATCTCTCTCTTTATATATGTATATATATATATATACATACATACATATATATATATATATATATATATATATATATATGATGTGGATACCCTTTTGTTCTGTTAATAGCGATCGTGCAATTCACAACAGAAGAAAAATCACAAAACCACATTCAGGTCGCCCCGGCTCCTCTGAAAGAACCTTGTATGTTGTGAACAGAAATATTAAAGAGAATCTTCGGTGCAAAATCTTTGACATTGCAACACAAGCTTGTGCCAATACTAGAACAGCTGTCAGGTATCTTCACAAGCTGGGCTATGATAGAGATGCAAGAATGAAAACTTCTTCTTTGCCCTGCCAATATGAAGGATGGAATGATTAGTCTCGTGAGATGGTGGACGGACCTATTACCATTCGGGCCAATGTTATTTTCTCTGATTGGTCACTATTTGCATTATTTTCATGACCGGTAAAATGTGTGGGTCTGGAGGATCCCTCAACAAGAGTTTGATTTAAAAAGACTGCTGTCAACGCTGACACATGGGTTTCTTTTGGTTATGGTACTGAGTGCAATTTAAAGTTATGGCCCCTCTAACATAGTGGAGCAACCAGGAAACATCAATTCTGTTAAATATGTTCCAATATTACGTGAAGTATTTCTACCAATATTCCCATTTGGTAAAATGACCCAGTTTACCTCCCTATTAAACTTCTATGGACAAATCATATATGTAACTAATTGAAAAGCTTTGGGACACTTTAGATCGAAACCTTCGCAAAAAAGGAAGCCAGTTTCTAAATCTTAACTTTTATTGCGTCAGACATGACATATAATTCTTCAAGATAATATTCGTCAACTGACTAAAGCAGTGCCTAAAAGGGCCTAACATTAAAAACAGCAAAACGGGATATAAATCCAGTATAAGTTATTAAATTTGTGAACATTTAAAAATGTATTTTCTATAAATTATGTATTATTATTAATATAATATTATAGATTGTTTCTACGGGGGTCTATTCGTTTCTGTCATGTGAGTATATATATATATATATATATATATATATATATATATATATATATATATATATATATGCAAATAGTTAATAAAATATGTTAAAAAACGCTTTGAAATGAGTTAAACACATATTTAAATTTGTACAAGTAAATTCCTTGTACAAATGGAAATTCTTTTACCTTTCTTGAAGTTTTACATTTGGATTTTACCGTCACTGGATTTTTTATCTTCCACCAGACTATCCATTCGTGTGTAATCACCTTTTTCTTTACCATATTCCCTCTGCTTCACTTTTTTGTTTTCAAGTAAGATCTTTGACTTACTTGTTATTTCATCAAATACTTCTGCATGCAAAATCCGATCCCGCATTTTGCTAATTCCTATCCTCTGATGAGAAGGAAAGTATTTCTTCGAAACTCCGCGGATTAAGGACTATCCATTTATCTCGTGTTTCCTTTTCAGATTAAGTATGTTTTTAACTCATTTGAAAGTGTTTTTTAACATATTTTATTAACTGTTTGCTCATATTATACGCTCTATTTCCTATTTGGTTGTATCGAGCTTTTATATCTGGCTGAGATAATTTTATAGATATTAATTCTTTAATATTTATAATTTACTTTAATTTTACCATCTTGGATCATTTTGGTAAATTCAATTGTAATTTTCATTATATATATATATATATATATATATATATATATATATATATATATATATATATATATAACCTGTGAAAACCTTTTTTCTTCGATGACATATTTTGTTAAATAGGTCTAACATCTTATGCCTGTAAATTCAAACTTGATTATAAGTGTCTGAATTTAAGCATACGCAGACGAATAAACTTTCTATACTTTTATGTGCATTAGTTCGTTCACTTTCTTCTAGAACCATCTCAAGGGATTGGTAGCGAAGAACTAATTAAGCTTTTCATTGACGTTGATGATTTTCCCGGAATCATTTAAATTCGTAGTAATACAGTTAACATGCTTATAAAAGACATCTGAATATGTTTGAACTATTTTCGAATCTAATTGTATTAAATGCTGGCTTTACTTATTTTTACATTAAAACTACTGATAATTGAAGGTTTACGTATAAAAACTAAAAACAGTCAACGATTAATAAAAGCAGGATTGTTATTTCCACCATTTCCAGGAGATATACGTGAAAGCAGCATGATTTTTTTTCTTTTCTTCCACATCTGTAATCATGAGTAAGCACACAAAAAATAAAAAATAAAAAAGTTACTTTAGTTGAAAGATTAAGCAAACTCCTAAAATGTAATGAGATTCAAGGTATAAAATAGGAGGAAGACTTCTTTAAAAAAAAAATGGTGATCGTTTCTGGCTTGGGAGAAGCTAATGTTGTTTATCTAGAAAAAAACAGGTTTCTTTGCTGAGACGTGTCTTGAATTTGACTCGTGATTATTGCTTGACATGAGTTCGGCAGCCCGGCTCGTCTGCAATTGGATTATTATGCTAGAGAAAAAATATCGGGAAATGTAGATATTTTTCAGATGCATCCCATCAAGCTACGAGTTAAACGATGAAGCTTTTATTTCAAACAAGCGCCACAAGAAAATGGACGGGATATTAGTAATTTAAGCATTGCAGGCCAAAAAAGATTGTATTTTAAAGGCACGCATGCTTGATCAGCAAACATGTTTTTCAAACCATGGATGCCATATCGAACATATTGTTCTGGATTTATGCCTAATAGAAAACCGGTAGTTGCACTATAAATTTAAGCATAACAGGTTTAGTGAAATGTTACTTTCAACCTAAGCAGGAAAAAAACTAACGGATATTGTGTTTTGAACTTAAACATGAAATACCAATAAAGATGCGATTTCAAATCTGAGCATCAGAAAGAAATTTATTGTACTTTAAACTTAAGTTGCGTGACCAAGAGATATAATATTCTAAAGTTAAGTGTGACAGACCAGACGGCATTGCATACAAACCATAAGCATTAGACGCCACAGAACATGCGATTTTAAAAGCCAAACCTCATAACTACGGTAATAATATTTCTAAGTTAAGCATTTCAGAGCAAGAGACATGCTATTTAAATGTTTCGCGGGACAGACCAACTAGCATGAAAGGCAAATAAATAATCTTTTTCAAAATTTAGCTTGACAGAAAAACGAACTTTGTGTTTAAAACTTAACTTTAGAATCCCAAATAAAATGGACTTTCAGGCTTCTGCGTGACAGACCAACGAACATGCTATATTTAGCTTGAGCGTGATATACCAACAAACTTGCTATTTATAAGATAAGAGTGACGTAGCAGACAGAATGTTATTTCATAATAAGCATGAATAAAACACTGGTATCGTATTTCAAATTACAACATGACAAACTAATTAGCAATAAGTTTTATACATAAACGTAACAGATTAATATCATGCTATCCAAACGTTAAACATTGTCTTTCAAACGTAACATATGGTAACAGAATGCGGCATAGGCATGTGAAATGACGTTACCTGTGAGGAAAAAGGAGAAAGAGAGCGATCATGAGAGGGGTGTAACTGACATTCGAGAAAACGATCGCGGAAGGGGCATCACAGTAGTAACAGGAATCGCCCTCATAACAGCGGATTTACTATCTTTAAAAACATATCTGAGAAAATGGACCACGTCTTATCTGCTTATCTTTCAGCTATCATTCACGTATGTGGACACTTTAATGTTCACAATATGTATGTTTTACCCACTCAAACAAGACCGAGGATGAGAGGAGGTTCTGTTGTGATTTCTCCATTGCTTATGACCTCACTCAGATTGTTCACGAACCCACTTGTGTCCTCGACACTGACGACTAGTATGTGAGTCTCCTAGACCTTTTTCTCATTACTTAGCCTGAACTATGTTCACTTTCCGTTCTGTCTCCTCTTGGATCTTCCGACCACTTGGTTGTATCAATTACGATAAAAATTAAATGTAATAAGTCCTACGACGTACCTCTCCATCGTACAGTATATCGATACACTATCGCTGACTGGGATAGCTTCCGTACATTTATATCAGATCTACCTCTGCGTTCCACGTTCAAAAAGGGCGTGTCCTCTATAGTATCAAACCTGACGGAATGGTTAATTTAGGTATAGACGGTTTCATACCCCCGACAAAGATCAGCAAAAACCTTACAGCCAGCCATGGTTCTCTCCATAATGTACTGTTGCCATTGCGCACAGAAATCACTTTTTCCCTTGCTTCCAACGTAATAGATGTATTGAGACTAAAGCCGCTTTCAGGACTGCCAGCAACTATTGTAAAAAATTAATAAAGAACGCAAGAGAGTTGTGTTCTCAGTCCATCAAGTCCAAAGTAGCTGAGCAGCGGCTTGGTTCTCACCAGTTTTGGCAAATAGCAAACAGAATCCTAAACAGAACCTATCATCAATGGACCTGAGGTAATCTCGTCAGCATCAAACAAACCAAACTCTTTGCCAAGAACTTTGCAGCTAATTCTACCCTTACTAGCCAAGGTTGCCAACCCTCAATATTTGCTCCTGTATCAGAAAACACGGTATGTGATATACAAATATCTGTTCGTGATGTTGCCAAGCTAATCAAAAACCTTGATTCCAGTAAAGCAACCGGCCCTGACGGTATTCCAATTATAGTACGAAAAAAAACTTCAACCAGAACCAGCGCCCATACTTACAAAACTATTTAAACGTTGTCTTCAGGAGAATTGCTTCCCATCACCCTGGAAAATCTCATCAGTGTGCCCTTTATTTAAGAATTCAGGTGATCACTCATCTCCCTCTCAGTACAGGCCAATAAGTCTCCTGTGCGTCAAGAATAAGTTGCTTGAATATGTGTTAAATAATCCAACATCTCAGCAAAAATAACGTTCTTAGTGACACACAATATTGTTTCCGTTCTGCTAGATCTAGAGCAGATGTGCTTACCGTTATATCTCATAGAATTATCGAATCGTCCGGCAGAGGCAACCTTTCTAGGGCAATTGCTCTTGACATATCAAAGGTGTTTGATAGGGTATGGCATAACTATCTCCAGCTTAGGAGCTCATAGTATTAATGCTGGAGTCCCTCAGGGGTCCATCCTGGGTCCAACTCTCTTTCTGATTCCACATGACATCCTTACATAATTCGTAGACATTTATGCTGATGACACCACTACCCATGGTAGCACATCTAAGACCGTAAACGACCAAGTTCTCTCCGATTCTCCCTCCTCTGATCTTGAGCACGTGGTACAATGGGTAAAGAGTGGCTGGTTACTTCTAATGCATCTAAAACCAAACTTCTATCTCTACGTTATCAACGTTCTGATTCCAGTTTGGCATTAATTGAAATGAATGCCTCTCGTCTTATGGAGGACTCATATTTTGACAAGCTTCTGGGCTTGATCTTTACTCCTGATCTTTAATGCGACGCGTACATAACATCGATTGCCAAGGCCGCTGGGAAAATAGTGGGATCCTTCTATTGATCCAGTAGCTATCTCACTGTTGATGTAATTCTCTAGCTATATAAGAGCCGGTAACGTCCAATGATGGAGTACTGTTGCCGGGAAGGAGCTGCTAGAAAGGACTTGCCCTATCTTGATATATTTCGAAATAGACTTCGTAGCCTCGTAGGAGATTCCTTTTCTCTTCTCTGCAACCTCTATCTCACAGAAGAGATGTTGCGAGTTTGTCTCTGCTTTATCGTTATTTTCATGGCAAGTGCTCGACTGAGCTTCAATCTATGGCCCCCCTCACTAAACTTTCACAAGAAACACTCGTCTAGCTGAAAACACTCTCAATATTTCCCCCGCACTCTTTATCTGTGCCTAAACCTAAACGTAGATTTCATGCAAAAAGCGTATTTCTTAGCACTGCACGCCTGTGCTCCGTTTTTCTGCTTTCCAGCTGACTACAATCTGATTGTCTTCAAGTCCAATGTAAACAAGTTCCTGATGAGCCGTTCCACTTAAGTTAACAAATTTACCGAATTTCCTTTACTAACGATAACTATATTGTTCAATTGACTACTGTACATTCTTAAACCTTATCATCGAGTAGTCGTTGGGCCTTTCTAAGTGGGGATGCCTATATAAAAAAATGTCGTACAACATCAAAGCGTGTTGAAGTCAATTTCTATTCTTCGTCTGCTTTGGGACTGAGCCTACAACGTGTTGGTTTCCGGTCGACTTTTCAGTAGTAGAAAGTGAACATGGTATTTTAAACTGTAGTGCTAAATAGCTACACATATGCTATTTAGATTTAAGTGTGACAGCCTGCCGACAAATCAATTCAGACATTATTATAAAAGACAAACGAAATATGATTTTTAAAATAGAAAGTGACAGTCAAGCATTGCATGTAATAATCTTTTACATATTTTCAATTGAATTTGGATAAACTTTCCTATTATATCATAAACGGGCAGCCTAATGTTTTGTATATGATATGATTCGCGAAAACCAGAAACGTTCTATTTATAGACAGGGATCATCTGAACTGATCAATCGAACTGCTAGCAACCAATCAGATAAGGAAACATGACATTTATTGCTTACGGCTAACAAAATAACGAACTTACTTTTTCAAACTCAGGCGTGATGAACCAGCAAAGATGGTATTATAGATTAAAGCTTGGCAGACTAACAAACATATTTTTTTTCAACTGAAGGCTACAAGAAAGAGAAATACTATTCTGAAGTTAATCCTACCAGACAAACGAAAATGTACTAAAATGTAATTTAGGGACGTATATGAGAGACAAATGAAAATTCTATTTCAAAGTAAAACCTGGTAGGACAAAGAAAAAATATTACATAGTAAAGCGTGGAAAATATACCGATGAATAGAATCTGACAGACGCATCCCAAATAATATGAGATAATTCATTTATTGCGTTTAGTATTCTAAATAGTACTTTACTTGTCCGTAAGTCCGATATCAAAATAAAACATTATCATCGCAAACATAAATTGACTATAAACGAATTGCCTTCTTTTTTAGTCGCTCTTAATCAATTTAAAATCATGAAAACAATTTTCTCTCGAAATATTAAAAAAACAGGGTTGTCTGTTTACAGTTTGAAGTTTGCTATTTTATTTTATAATTTAAAAAAAAAGTCGTGTTGAAGGAAGGCTCCGATTTTTTTTATTTATCTTTTCTTTTTACAATTTAAACAAAATTTGCAAGTAAATAGACATATGCTTCTTCATAATTTATATGGAAATAATTATTCAAAATAGATTAAACAAGGTGCTATGTGTATAATTTTCATGGCTAGCATGTAAATAAAAAATAAACAATTATTTTTAGCTTTAGAAGGGGTAAAAGAAATGACTAAAAAAATCTATTAAATTTGCCATTATTTGTATTATTTTATTTTTTATTCAATTTATCTATAATGTGTTTTAACAATTCTTAATAAACTTAGAATTTGCATCGATTCTCCTGGTTAATATTATTCCAAATTAAACTATAACGATCGACTAACGGACAGAATCTATTCAAAAGAAACGAGGTTGTATGTAACAAAACCGCTCACGGTGCAGTATTTTTGCAACACGACAAGAATAAGAAACTGTTTTGATTTATTCGTCGGTGCAGTCCACTGTAATAACAAGATAAATTGCCAACTTCCGCGTGCAAAACTTTTCCCCGGTGAACAAATTTGATATGCTCAATTAGGATGTTACAAATGTCTGTGCGAATTGAACCGTGTTCTATAGAGATTAAGGTCAAACACTGCATTAGTTAAAGCTGTATGCAATTACGGGTGACATTGAATTGCGGAAATGAACGCATGGTTATTTTGAGCCTTCTAAGCACACAAAACCACTTATCTCGGGATTACAAAACATGCCGACCTTGACGTGTTTTAATATTAGCTACTCATTGTTTGTCGCGAGCAAAGAGTTTCCAGATATAAGTTGACTATAAGTGTAATCGTTAAATAATCTTTCGCGCTATAAATGCTAATTTACTATCTTAAAAACAAAGAAAAATGCGTGAATAAAGCGTTCTTTGGTTGTAAAATATAATTAGACTTTGAAAAGCAAAACAAAGAAAAATAGATAGTTAATCAATGTAATTTCATTGTTTGTCTCAACGTGCAAACACTTCTGCTTTATTATGCAAGATAGCGTGAACACGGTTAGTATATTTGATATGTGAAGTTCTATTTTAAATTTCAAACTATCTTGCGTCACGGTTTTTTCGCTAAAGATTCTCTATATAAATAAAATGGAACGATTTCAACCCGTATATATCGACATTATAAGGATCTAACTTTGCAAATCTTTCACTCTCACAATTTTAAGCAAATACTGCAGCGTGTTTTTCGCAAGAATACGCATATTTTCCAGCCGTTTAATAATTATTACAATTTATTCTCTTTTACGTCTCCCTCTCTCCCCTCTCTCTCTCTCTTAAATATGTTACTGCACATCGGTAGTAACACGTATTTATTTTTTAAATTTAGTCCTTCAACGGAACGTGAAATCACAGAACAGTCATATATACACAAATGTCACCGGAATAATATTCGCCTTCTTACTCTCTTTCATTAACTTCATAATAATATTAGACTAAACAATTGAAATACCAAACGCTCCCTAGCATTCTTAGTTTAACAAAATAAGAGAATAGATGCTAATCATCAGTTGGGCTTACAAAGTAACATTGGAACCAGTCGCAATCCCGATCAAAATTCGTATTTTCGAACACAAAGAAGAAAGATTCTCGGGGTCGCTTCAAAATACGCTTAGTCAAACAATAACTTCTGATATTTTATATTCACATTCTGCAAGGTTTACTACAGTCTTTTCCTAGAATATAATACAAAACCTTACATTATGCATTTTAATTACACATCGACGAAGCATATACACATTTTGTTCGGCCAACATATTGGCAGAACTCAGGATGTCCCCTTTCATTTTAAGTTGTTTTGCTTTGTATTTTTTACGACTAGAAGCCCCAAACAGGAAAAAAAAACACGCTTACTTCTTTGCATTGAACGTTAAGCCACAGTTATGAAACAGTTCTTACAATTCGTAGATAAGCACACAGTACGTGCATTGCCTTCTTTCATGTATTTTTGTTCTTATTATTTTTCTTTACACATACTAAAGTTACGCACAATTTCCTACTTGAACTTAGCGCTATTCATATCTACGTAGACCTGCCAAAGCTGAAACTTCGTTTTTCTCTTTATATTAGACTAGCGAGGGTATTATTGTTATTTGTTTCATTGAGAACACTACTAATACAGCTACTACTACTACTACTACTACTACTACTATTTATTGTTGGTAGTGTTATTGTTAATGTAACTTCTGATAACATAACGTTTCTATTTACTTTACTTATAATTCGGCGTACATCGGCCCCAGACTTTTATAACTGTTTGGTACCTAATGCATCTCAAAATTTCTTACAAAGTAAGTGATCTTAAAAAAAAAAAAATAGGAACAGAGTATTTACAAGGCTGAATTATTTGTAAATACATCAATATGAATTATATTAGCATTTAAGTTGAGAGTGTAGTTTAATTGTCTACTTTTTATTTTTATTATGATTGAAAAAGTTCGCCATGTTCTCAAAAGGAACACTTACAAACAAAACTTTATTTATATTTCTGAAGTTTTAAGATGAGGATTGTGTAATTCGCAGTATTTGTATTCTTATGATTACTATTCTCACCTTGAGAATCATTTTCATAATATTTCGATCCATGTAACCTCCGTCCTTCTTCAGGTATATCTTATCGAACTAGAAAATCTAGTTTGTATCAAGCTAAGGAATTTAAACGGGATTTCAGACACCATTAACTATTACAATATTACCATTTCATTAACCCTTATACTCGAGTGGCCTTTGGGTCTTGATGATTTTGATTTATTTATAAAAAAAATCATGACTCACAGGAGACTAATTGCTATGTACTGAGATGCTAATCTTCAGCAAGTTTTTTAAATACTAAAACTAACAGTATCAAGCGTTTGATCTGGTTAAGAAAGATGGCTTTGAGTTTTCCTTCTCATTCAGTACAGTATCTAATTATATACGAATCGCATTTTTAATTCATGTAATGATATATTTGTCTGAGTAATTTGGTAGAGACCGCAGAGGTATTTTTTTTTGCTTTGACCCCTATTATACCCCCTTAGCATTTATTGTTTTCGACTCAAATAAAGTTACTAAGTTAGATCCATGTCCAAGGAACCTGTATCCAAAATTTCAATTGTTTATACCCAAAATTGTCGGAGGAGTTTGGTAGAGTTCTCAAAGGTCAAATCGTTGAACTTTGACCCCCTTAAAAACCAAATTTCTGGCCGAAAACGGATTAAAAAGCTTTTCCCGAATCTCAATACCATGTAAATCAAATTTCAAATCTATACAATTATTGCCTAGGGAAATGTACGCAGACACAGACAGACATTTTCACTTTTATAGATATATAGATTATCTTCGTAAACATGAACATTTTGTGTAACATAGCGCAGACGGCTATATGCAAATACCAAGCTGTGAGTGAAATGACGTTATGTAACGAAATAGAAGATAACAACAAGCAGAAAGCACGTTCGAGAAACATATCACGTAGGTGAGCACGTTAGAGAAGGCGATCACGTGAAGGATGTCACAGTGGTTACGGAAGAATAAGGAAAAAAACGTCATAATATATATATATATATATATAAAGAATATAATTAGTAATGAGTACTTTGAGAAGACGATCACGTTGGAGGCGTGGATGAGATTCGAGAGCACGCTCGAGAAGCCGATCATATAAGTTACGTAACAACGGATACGAGAGAATGACGAAATATATGTCATTATAAAACAACACAAAAATTGAGTTTAAATTATTTTCTTTTCATTGTTTGCTTTGCGACTGATGCTACAACGTTTTGGTTCCAACACAACATAACATATGCAAAAGCTTAGTCCGTAAACTTTAAGGACTAACTTTTTGTATAAGCTATACCGCATGAGGAGGTTTCTAGTTACTAATAACTAACTGACTGAAACATACTCTTTAATGCTTATGTAAAAAACAAATAAAATATATATCTTACCCTATGTTGGTATTGAACACTCTTGTATTAACCCCATTAAAACACAATTGCTTACTTAACTTCTGGAAAATATTAACCTGGAATTATATATATATATATATATATATATATATATATAATTATACAACTCAAATGACCTTGTAACGAGTGATGTAACCCACCTCCCGGTTTACGACGTGCATAGACATTAACCCATAACAACGGAAACAAATAAACACAACTCGCTTCTTTTGCAGATTTTGACCTGCGCACTGAAATATTAACGTTATTATTTCGAAATTTTTATTTAACATCGGAAGAGTGGGGATGTTTTGCAACTATTCTTTATTACAACTGCACTGTCGTTATTATCTTACAACTAAACAACTTTAACCCGTTGACAAACATGAGAACAATTGTAGTAAAGCCAAGACTACTACTACTACTACTACTACTACTAATACTCTCTATACGTCACTTTTCTTTCCTTCCTTCCTTCTTTTTTATTTTTTGTTTACATTTCTAGATACAAAATAGTTGTGTGAGAACGGTGAATTTGTTGACACTTTTACTAATCTGTTTCAATATTAGTTTTATTTTATTTTATCAATTTATGTTTTATTTTCTTGCTTCAGGTTTTATTAATGCTTTTTTAGATTTTAAGTTTCTATAACTTGGTTGAAGGATTCCAATATGGGTGTTTCATTCTCATATTTTTCATCGGTAGGTTCATGTGCGTTTTTTTCTGCTAAATGACTTTCGTCTGCGTTCGTTTCGTAGAAAAATCATGTTTAATTTTCGATTTTTGAGCGATTATTCGGAAAAATAGGTAACTTTACACGAACAGGGAGGGATTTTTTCTCATGTTTTAGTGATCCGTTCGTGATTTTTTATTTTAATATACTTTCATAGAAATGTTTCTTTTATGTAAAAAAAAAAACACACACACACTATTTTCTTTACGCCACAATGTCACGCTCATACATGAATCCCATAGCTAATATAACATACTGACCCAACGGGTCCCGGGTAGTCTAGTATATATATATATATATATATATATATATATATATATATATATATATATATAATTCCAGGTTAATATTTTCCAGAAGTTAAGTAAGCAATTGCCCTATCGCCCTGTCATATAAAATAGATTACTGTTGATTTTATATACCGGGCCTTACTGCTTGTGTGGTATTACAACTTCTCAAATGTACGTGTAATGTTAGGTTGTGTAAAGCATTAACTTTTGTTTTTCAAAATCGCCTACATCTTTTTTTATCGAATTTTCCAATTATCGATACTTGTCGAAAACAGTTCAATACAAAGCCTTTCTAAAAACATTGAGCAATACATAAAATAAATTTGTCTGAAATTATAAAAAATCGACCTAGTCGTTTAGAGGTCCAAAGGGAACGAAAACACACACGCAAACACACAGAGACACGGCTATTTTTATATACTAACAGATGAGTACATACATAGATGAATACATATATGCATAGATACTGGTGGATAGATAAAACCATATATCTATATATACAATATATATATATATATATATATATATATATATATATATATATCAAATAAGAGACGTGTTACATTTAACACTTTAAAGCCAAATAACAACGTGATTTTTTTTAAAAACTTTATAAAATAAATGGATGTTTATTTTTAAAGAGAGAGATATATTTCGGAGATATACACTCCTTTTTCGTTCTGTATATATATATATATATATATATATATATATATATATATATATATATATATATATATATATATATATATATATATTTCTTATTCTTCCTCATGATGTTGAATGGAAGAATTTTAAGTTAAGTTAAGAGTTTTAAGTTAGAATTTTAAGTTAAGTTGTATATCTCCGAAATATATCTCTCTCTTTAAAAGTAAACATCCGTTTATTTTATAAAGTTTTTAAAAAAAACTCACGATTTTATTTGGCTTTAAAGTGTTACATATGACACGCCTCTAATTTGATTTTCAAATTTCACTCAACCACTTTAATGCATAAACATACCCAGATTTTAAATCACGCGCTACCACGCGTAATTATCTGGCTACAGAGAAAAAAACCCACAGCTAACATCAAGTGAACTTAACTTAAAATTCTTCCATTCAACATCATGACGAAGAATAAGATTATATATATATATATATATACAAATTGAAAAAGGAGTGTATATCTCCGAAATATATCTCTCTCTTTAAAAATAAACATCCGTTTATTTTATACAGTTTTTTTTTAATCGCGTTGTTATTTGGCTTCAAAGTGTTAAATGTTACACGTCTCTTATTTCATTTTAAAATTTCACTCAACGCCTTTAATGGATAAACCTTCCCAGACTATATATATATATATATATATATATATATATATATATATATATATATATATATATATATATATATATATATATATATATATATATATATATATATAAATAGAGATAGATGATAGATAGATGAATTAAGAAAGAGAAAGTGAAAAACAGTAGATTAAGGGCTTAATTAAAATCGTAATAATAATACTTATTATTTAATTACAGTTCCACATATGTCTAATCTTGCTTCCGAGTTTTCTTTCTGAAAAGAAAGAAATCGTCATACAATACATAGTGCTCGTGGTCAATAAAGAAATTAAACCACTTTTTATATCATGTTCATTAAAAACAGCGAATAATTTAGGAATGTTTTATATATCAAGGGAGCTAATTAGGAAACGAAACGATTTTATATATGAACGTGTAGTTGGATTATATAAGCTTCATAGTTTCTATATAGCAAAATGGTTTTTTATAAATATATGCTAAAGTTAATTGATTGAATGATCGCAAGCCTGGTGCACGAGTTTATTTAAAGTTCGCTAATATAAATTTTAGCACTCTTTTAAATGAGATAATTAAAAGTTATTAATATAATTGAACTAGCAAGGCGAGCCGACGTTGAACGAGCGTGAATGATGATCACCGAATGTTTCACGCTGCAATATATTTATTGCCATCGAAATCGGTAAAATCAAACAATTTTCAATTAAATCGATTAATTACATGCTCTAGTTGAGGACACACCTCAATGGACCGGGAGGAAGCTTCATATACCCCGCCGCAGTAATTTAGTTCACAATATATTTTAGCTTACATTGCGCTATAGAAAATCTACTATGGATTTTATAAAATTATTTTTTATATAATGGTTTAAAATAAGATTTAAATTGAAAAAGTCAAGCATCATGCTCCAATTGTGATATAACCAGAAACATTCATTCTGAACGTACCCCTCAATATCAGAGAACCTACTGTTGATTTTATAGGTCTGGTCCTACGGCTTGTGCGTTTGTAATATCTCTAATTTACGTTTAAAATAAAAAGCTCAAATATCATGGTGTAATTGTGATTTAAACAGAAACCTGTTATATCAAAGAATGTACTTTTGATTTTGTATGCCGGGCCTTTCGGTTTGTGTGGTAATAAAACTTCTCAAATGCACCTGTGATAGCTGGTTTAGTAAGCAGTAAAATTTGGTCCAAATCGCCAGTTCATTCTTTAAACGGGTTAATTCACGTATCAATTATCTATACACATCGACGCCATTCCGATACAAAATCTACGTACGGGCACTGTCAAGCACATACAGACTTTTGTGAGAAATTTCTTAGAAATCGGACCAGCTGTTGTCTAATCCATACACACACATATAGAAAGTTCCTTTTATATAATAGTGGATATTAAAAAAAATGGTTTCATACATACATATGTTAAATTAAACTGTTTAAATGATGAATAGTCTGATGCAAGAGTTTGTTTCGAACTCATGGCTATTAACTTAGGCAGATGTGAGAGAGTTATCGCCCTTTAAATTTGGCCGGTATTGAATAACAAATGGGAAGTTTATTATTTTCCTGTTTGAAAAGATAAAGATGTAGCGAAGTAAATAATTGCTTCCGGAAAAACACACCGAACATAATAACCGTGGCCGAAAACTTTGTTTTATCAACCTAGGCACATCCCTATTATCCGGATATGTCATAAAATGGATCGGTAAAGCGCATGAGTCGTACAGCGGCGCATCTCCGATCTCGCTCGTTGAACATTGTGTCACTTTCAGACAATATTGGAGGCTACTATCGCTCTTGCGATTTGTACACAATTGGCAAAGTAGTTGATTGTCTGCAAGTAAAAAGGTTCCATCAAGTGGAAACGGAATCATGTCGTCTTTTCAAGGGCGACAACTTTATCGTTCAACCTTGCACATCTAAAATAGACTGCATATAAGTATTCGACTTATATAAGTCACAGCAATTCTAGTTTTACGCAAAATTATCTGTAGTAATTGAAATTATGTACTAAGGCTTGAATATTAAAATTAAAATAAATGGTAGAAAAGGAAATGCCTCCAAGCATTAATTATGCATCTCAATCCAACCACCTTCACCACCTGTCTTTTGTTATTCACAATTTACTCTTGCATACATTTTAATGTTCCTTCACTTGATGAACATCTCTTATCGGTTTGGACTCTGTCCAAAATATTCCTGCTCAATTCACCATGAAGAAATATTCTTGTTCAATTTACCATGAGGATATTTGCTTGTTTCAAGTGGAATATTTCAAACATGATAACAAGTAAAGTTAGAATTGTTAGAATTGTTTTCTTGGAAACAGTTATATATTATTTAGAGGTAATCGCTTTTTGTCAAGAGGACTGTAATAACCGTATACACATAGTTATGATTCGAACGTGCTACATTATTAACAATAAGGTTAAACTTTCCCTCACACTTGCTAGGATTACAATGTGTCCTGGATATGACCTTAAACTATATCCAGCGGTGAGGCCCCAGCTTTCGGGTTTTGGGGAGTGTGGATCCACCCTTTAATTACCATTGCTCCCAGGTCCACTCTGACCCGGAGTGGTATTACCTGTTAGGGCCCCAACTATGGGTTAAATAGAAACCGATTTGAAAACAACATATATATTCTATTAAAAATTTTCCTTAAAAATCTTTGGATTCTGCATTAAATAACCCGAAAAGCGTTGATATGCCGTAAAACAAAAATAACCAACTACAATATGTCAATGTAAGATTGCGGGTTTCGCCCAATATAAACTTACATAGGATGGATGGTACAACAGGAATTACCGGCCTAAATATCGTCTGTCTCGAATTGAGTAATTTCCGATTTGAGTGGCATGCTAAACTGACCTTTTCTTTCGGGGCTACTAGCGAGGCTAAAAGAGATATTAATTCATCAATGACTCATAATCATTAGTATCTGATGATCATTTTTTTCTTTTTTAAATACTTATGAGTGCGTTGATATATTTTAGTTTTCATGTTGATGAATTATGTTTTCTGTGTGCGTGTGAAATGACACTAACACTATTTTGGATCTGAACGGCTTCCTTCGAAGATGGAAGCTCCATGGGAGTATGAAATTCACAAGCGGACCTCAGTAGCATGTATATCCTCGTTAGGGGACATGACGACATTAAGTTTTTACAACTCTTGCAGGGAGATGTCGATATTCTTTTACATACAGTGCCTGGAACCCCCAAATTGCTCACGCATTCTAGTAATGACCAGGCTAAACGTTACTTAACTTCGGTATTTGGACGGTAATCAGTGTGTCAACCTGATTATGCCATATCTTTGCTTTGCATGTACGCCAATAACCTTACATCTTACATCTGTATAACTGGCATCCTTAATATTTTAGCCATAGATGTTCCTATTACATTATGTAATGCAGTATTAACATTCTTCATTAGAGTTCTCCCCGCTTGACATGGAAATGTACAGTCAGAGCATAATTTTCTTTTGTCAGTGTGAATAATCACTCCATCGATGCTCAACGATAAAATATTGACCGACGATAAGATGCCCAGTCTCACAGACACGCCAAAACATGAGAAAATAGTCTCTATCTACTAATTTATAAAAGGACCTTTGTTTGTATATATATATATATATATATATATATATATATATATATATATATATATATAAGTGTGTGTGTGTGTTTGTGTGCGTATGTGTGCGTATGTGTGAGTTCGTTCCAAACGTACTCGACAACATCTAGTCCGCTTATTATAGAAGTTCACACCGAGTGACTTTATGTTCCTGGCCGGGTTCTTAGGTTATGCCTTGGAATGTCTTCGATGAGTATTTATAACCGATAATCGAAATAATTCGATGAAAGAAAGGGCCGCCGATTTTGACTAGAGTTAGCGCCTTACACATCTTTACATCAAAAGTACATTTGAGAAGGTTTATTACTTCACAAGCCGAAAGGTCTGAAATATATAATCTACAGTGTATTCTTTGATATGACAGGAGTTTGTTCGAAATGAATGTTTGTTTAAAGAAAAACTGAACAATGATGCTTGATATTTTAATTTTAAACTTCAATTCAAGCCATAATAAATAAAAATAATGAAATGGAATCAACAGTAGATTCTCTACAATACAATGTAGACTACAATATATTGTGAAGTAAGTCATTTGGGGATGCACGTGAAGGTTCCTTTTGGTGTAACGCGAGGGCCCTCAAGTAAAGCAAGGCAGTCAATCGATTTCTTGAAAAAGGGAGGATTTCACCGATTTCGATGATAGTAAAAATATGGGAGTGTGACACATTCCTTGATCGTCATAATACTCCTGCCTTTCCAGCTTTTAAATACTATTTGATTTTAAAAAAAAAGGATGCCCAATTTTTGGAACGACATATCTTCGTTAAAACTGCTAGTTTTCACTAAAACCACTACGGAAGTATAATTTTCAATTATAATACATTGCGGGAGCATCGGTGTGCACTTTTCACGACTCCGTTTTCGGAACGTTGATAAAACCATATCGCATAGAAATTTCTCTTCGCAGCATTATAATTTGCCGCGACTTACATGAAGTAAAGTCAATGTAAACACTCACTATGGTCCATTCGATAATATACTTAAGAAAACAAGTAAATAAATAATATACTCGTTTACATAAATAAATATTTTTCTATACAGTAACGCATAGCTAGCAAATAAAACTCGTGCCTTTTTCTACGCCCCGTACGAAAATATCATATACGACACCGGCCTCAGGCTTATTTCTACTGCTTTATCTAAACGAATGGTGGTCTGCAGTTTGAGTTATTGCTGGCTATCTTGCCCTTGCTTGTTACTGGATCGCAACATTTTCAACAAAAGACAGAAAATTAGCTGTAGTACAAAGTTAAACTCTGTAATAACATCTTTGTATAGATACTCCCTCAGACATTTTTCTAAAAAAATAGTCCTGTGGCGATAGGATAATTGTGATGCGGGTAAGCCTGAAAGGCTGGAAGCATGGAATAACTGATCTGCCATCATTCTATGTATGCATGCATGTATGTATGTATGTATGTATGTATGTATGTATGTATGTATGTATGTATTGTGGGCCAAGGTTCTTTTAACCAAAGGCTAAGGGTGAGGGAACCCTGACAGAAACCTGCAGAGGAGCTTAGGCCCTGTAAGCTGCAGCATACATGACCAGCGGGCGTGTGGAATATGCTCTGCTGCCCAGCAATCTAAGTCCCAGTCATGGATCAAATGGCATGATGGGTGAAGATGGCTCCATAAGTCGTGGTGTAGGCAACCTCTCTAGGAGAAGGAAAACTGCTGCATCCAATGGTGTTGCCTTGCTCTTCTTTTTGGTTCAATATGGCATTACCTGCCATCAGAAATTCAGAAAGTGGAATTGTCTCGGTGCAAAGTCTTTCCTCACTATGAAAAGCTTGATATGTAATGGAATACACATTTTACCATCAGTGTGTATCTCGATAAAAAAAAGGCTGGCTGTAGCCTAAAACGGCAAACGGACACTCAATGAGGACTGATGCGGAAATAAAGCCTCTGGAACATCCAAGGTCTAGACATGCAGGTGTTCACGAGACCACAACCTGGACACTGTCATCAGCAGATGTGCAGGACTGTAGAATATTCAGAGAAGTGACCTTCCGGCACCTGCTGCTAGTGACACTCAAGTCTGCCTCATTTCAGCCAGAAATGTATTAAGTAATAGCAATACTCGGGAACGAGGTTGCTGCCATCATGTCTGTATATGTATGTATCTGTATATGTATATGTATGTGTATGTATATGTCTATGTATGTTTATATATGTACATGTGTATGCATATGTATGTGTATATACTTATGTGTGTATATGTTTATTTAATATGTATGTATATATGTATATATAGGTTTGTGTGTATGTATGTATATGTATGTGTACATATGCATATATATATGTCTGTGAATGCATATGTATGAGCATGTGTGTATGTATATATGTGTACGTATATGTATGTGTGTATGTAATTGTATATCTGTGTGTATATATGTATGTATATGTGTATGTATGCATGTTTGCATGTATATGTATGTATGTGTGTATGTATATATATGTGTATGTTTATATATATATTTATGTGTATATATGTGTGTGTATGTGCGCATATGCATATATATGTATGTATACGTGTATGTATGTACGTATATGTATGTAGGATAAGGTTTTTGCACCAAAGGTTAAGGGTGAGGTAACCCTGACAGAAACCTCCAGAGGAGTTTAGGCTCTGTTGACTGCGGCATCCATGTCCCACCGGCGTGTGGACCATGCTCTGGTGTCCTGCTACCTAAGTCCCAGCCATGGGTAGATCACATTAGCTGGGTAGAAGGTGTCCATGCAAGTCATAGTAGAGGCAATCCTTCTAGGAAAGGACAACTCTTACGAGAAATCTTCGGTCAAAGCAATTACCAGTCATCTTGCAATGGCTTGTCACTGGGTTATTGTTGCAGAGACTTAGGGAATGGCATTCGTGTCGTACAAACGCTTGTCACTTTAATAAAACGATGTACAGATGTTACTTGAGATCTCTCTTTTATCTCTTATCTTTTATCTCTTATCTTTTATATCTTATCTTTTATATCTTATCTTTATCTGTCGTTCTGTTTTATTGCAAATCCTATGGCGATGGAGGAATGGCAACGTGTACAGACTTGACCAGTTGGAAGTACACAGTCACAAATCTATGCCTTCCCATGACTGAGGCCAACTCCGGTGGGGGTTCCTGTGACTGAGCAACCCTATTCAGGGAGATCACTGCTAACCCAGTGTTCTGGGGAAGTGGTATTAAAGGTGCACTAAAATTGTCTGTTATACTATCACTGGTAAGTTTCCTGCGGCTAACGGTGGTTCATGTAAGCAGGAAGAAAAGAATGTATCTCCAAAAAGGAGTAAAACTCAACTTATGCTGTTGGAATCTACGCCCTCGTCTTGATAAAGCGTCATCCAACCGTCCAGAGCGCAGAACAGCGCTTGTCACTGTAGAGCTACGGAGACTTGATATAGATATTGTTGCTCTATCAGAGACCCATCTCTCAGGAGAAGAGCTAATGACAGAGGTATCATCGGGCTACACTCTTTTCTGGATTGGTAAACCGGAGGTTATCCGTAGAAATTTTGGAGACGGTTTTGCGATTAAAACATCCTTGGTTGGTACTATGGAATTTCCTTCCGGTATTTGTGACCGAATCATGAGACTTCGTGATTCGTGTTCCTCTCTCACACAATAGATTAATCACTATTATTTCGGCCAATGCACCACCCTTCAAGCGAGTGAAGATGGCATAATGTTTTTCTACGAGCTCCGTTGTTGCATCTAAACCAGTGTTTGGAAAGACTATGAGATCTGAAGTGCTATTGGCATTTATGGTATCCGTACCATGAATGCTAATGTCATCAAGCTATTAGAGATGTGTTGAGAATTTAATCTTGCTATCCATAACATTTTTTCTCGTAAACTGAAGCAACAATCTATTGAACACATCCATGTCCAAAGCAAAGCCACCTAATTGACTTCATAATAACTCGAAAATGCAACCCTCGAGATACATATACTCTTCGTTTCATGCGCAGTACTGAATGTGACACCGATAACAAGTTGGTTAGAAGAAAGTGTACTCTACGAATCCGTAAGAAAGTTCGTCATGGTGGCTTTAAGGTACTTTGCCTTATTGATGTCGCCAAGTTAAAGTTGCCTGAAGTTTAAAAGAGTATGGCGGAAAGCTTGATAATCTTGCATTTGATGGTACATGGATAAATTTCAAGATTCAGGTGTATTCTTCTGGCATACTGACGTCCTTAGCTTCAAGAGGAATAAGAGCAAAGACTGGTTTGACGACAACAATCTTGAAATTAATCAGTTGCTTATGAACAAACGACAATTTATGAATCTTTACTTCGTGAAGATCATTCTGATCATACAACTAATTTGCGACAATACAAAGAGGCCAAAGCCACATTGCAACGTGAGCTAACAAAAAAAAAAAAAATGATGAATATAACGGAGCAGATCAAAAAGGCGTTTGACACAAAGAATGCGAAAGAATTTTATGCATCCTGCGCCAAGTATTTGGTCCTCTTACCTCTTCAATATCTCCCTTGATGTCAACGCATGGGTCTGTTTTAATTAAGGATCCCGAAAATATATTGAAAAGATGGCAAGAGCACTTTACTGATGTGTTTCACAATCCTTCAGCAGTAGATGCTGATAAATTGATAGTCTACCACAATGTGATATCATATTCAGAACGGATCGTTTCCCTAAGTTTGTTTATGCAGTTGTCTATCGCACAAGTCAGTGGTGGCAAGGCACCTGGTTTGGATGGTGTTTCGGTGGAACTTATTAAGATTGGAGTTTTGAATATTGCTAATTCTATCCTTCGTTTTGTTGAGGGAATCTGGGAAGGTGATCCTGTTCCACAGGACTTCTATTAAACAGGTTACTGAGGGATGTTTGTCCTAATGCTTTTCCAGAGTCAGAAACTGACTTTAGGTATGACAGAGGAACTATGGATATGATTTTTTCAGATCGACAAGTCCAGGAGAAATGCATTTAACAATAGATACCACTAAATCAAGTGTTTGTTGATCTAACTAAAGCATTTGACACCGCCAACAGGGATACTCTCTGGTTGATCCTAGAGAAAGTAGGATGTCCTCCAACCTTTGTTAGAATATCCAAGGAACTGCACAGGGGCATGAAAGCTTGAGTCTCGTTTAACGGAAAATTGCCTGATGAAATTCCATACATGGTGTCAAACAAGGTGGTATTCTTGCCCCTACTCTTTTCTCTGTATATTTTGCTGCTCTACTTGCTCATTCGTTTCGGAATTGCGATAAGGGTGTCATGTTAAAGTTTCGAACCACAGGTCGCATATTTAATCTTAGAAGATTAAATGCCAGAACCAAACTGCATCATGTCTTAATCAAGGAGTTTCTGTATGACGACAATGCTGTTTTTTGTCGCACACTGAGATTCATATGCAGCATATAATGGGCAGGTTTGCTGACTCCTGCACTTCCTTTGGTCTGAGGATCAGTTTGTCTAAAACAAAGGTAATGGTCACTCCTGCAACGGGCCAGTCATACGTGGAGCCGAACATCATGGACTGTGGTGCTAGACTAGAAGTAGTTGATTGATTTTTCTACCTTGGTAGTTGTTTGTCGAGGAATGGCTGTCTCGACACTGAAATCCGCAGACGAATTTAGAAGGCATCTGTAGCTTTTGGAAGGTTGGAGAATAGAGTGTGGTCTGAGCGTGGCATCACAGACAGGACTAAGTTCTGCGTTTGCAAGCCCAGTGTGATAACTACACTGTTTTATTCATCAGAGACATGGACATTGCATCAAAGGCACATTAAATGGCTTGAAGGATTTCACCAAAAATGCTTGAGCCGTATCTTAAACATCAAGTGGCAAGCACAAGTACCCGATACTGAAGTCCTAGTAGGAGCATGTTGAAACCCTTGTAATCACATCTCACATGCGTTGGATGGGCGACCTGGTTCGAATGAAAGATTGTCGGCTGACAAGACAATTTTCTACGGGGAGCTGGAAAATCGCAAGCGCCCTCAACTCAAGCCTAGGAAGAGGTTCAAGGACTCTACAAAGAATAATTTGAAAGTATTACAACTCGACAACAACACATGTGAAGAACTTACTCTGCAAAAGCCGAAGTGACGAACTCTTTTACGTGAAAGTTGTGATGCTCTAGAGAAAAGAAAGCAGGCTAACAACAACAACCTGAAGCGAGAGCTTCGCAAAGGTTTAATTGATGGTCTTAACTATGACATACAGAGCTGGAAATGCGACACTTGTGAACGAGTGCTTTTGTCAAAAGCTGGCTACATCAACCACTTTAAGTCGCACAAAACTCATGTTCAGGTCAACTTTGCACCTATTAGTCCAAACCAAACGATCAGTTTAATATGCAGCAAAGTTTGCAAGTCAACTGCTGGTTTGCGATCCTCGTCTGACAAAGCGTTGTAATGATTATATATATATATATATATATATATATATATATATATATATATATATATATATTAATGACCTAGCAAGGCCACACAAAAGACAGCAGAAGCAGCAAAACTTAAGCTAGCCTGCTAGGACCCTACATATAAAAATGTAGGCAAATGTGGACATGCTTTAATGTTTTTAAAAATATTTTTTTAACTATTGTCATAAAATCTGAACTATAGAATAGTGTTATTATCTTAACAAAGCCTGAGAATTATTATGTATTTTGTCCAATATAATCGAAAATATGAGCTTTGTAATATTGAATTTGGTTATGAGTATATATATATATATATATATATATATATATATATATATATATATATATATATAAAGTTAGAGAGAGAGAGAGAAAAAGAGAGAGATACATAGATAGATATATAGATAGACTACATTTTTTGCCAATTTTCGAAATATTCACGTATATTTATCGGAATGTTACAAATAAAAGTTCGTTGGAAAGCTATTGGCCTGACTTGCGTAGTGGGATATCTGACATTTGCACTCACATGTAGCACATTTTTGTTTAAACAAACGGAGAAGCGCCTTTTATATTTTAATTTAACGTAACATGAGTACCCACTTAATGACGACCTTGGCTACATTATGGATGTTTATTTTGCGTTAAATTAATATAGAAAAGTGATTCTTACTTTTTAAAACTACAACTTTTCGATATCATTGAAATTACTCATTTCCAGGGATTTTTACTGTTGTTTTCGTTTTCAGCACCTTCGAAAATCTATACGAGTGTTAATTTTATAGATATTTTGTGTAGGTAGAAATATACTGCACCTACCAATATTTCAATCATATTCATTTGTTTTCCTAGTTTTGCAAATTACAGAATATCTAATGTTTTCTACAACCTCTGGCAATGGTGGAAGGGAAACTAAAACTTGCTTCAATGGTTTCAAATGATCTGAAACAATTGCAAGGCGAGACTTGATTCCAATATTTCTTAAACGTTATATCGCCCCTCTTTGGTGTTCATACAAAAATTAAATTTCACATTATAAAGCTTATTTGATACTGGAGATATCTATAATCATAGCCTATTTCAAAAGGAGAGGAGATATAACATGAGAAATATTTGGAATCAAGCCTCCCCTTGCTTTTTTCTTTAGATCATTTGAAATCATAGCAGCAAGTGTTCGTCTCCTCTCAAGCAGAGCCAGAGGTGTTGGGTATATAATATATACATATATATATATGTATATATATATATATATACATATATATATATACATATATATAAATATATATACATATATATATATATAAATGTATATATAATATGAACAAATGATTAATAAAACATGTTAAAAGACATCTTGAAAAAAACTTTTTTTTTGTTTTGTTTTTTTTAAACCTTAATATTTTTGATTCATCCAGCCTTGACAGACATGTTTTTAAATATTCTCTCCAGTACTTTTCTTTTAATGATTTGGAATTCATTCCATTTGCGCTTTTTTCCGAGGAACTCTGCCTTTTGGATTATTTTGGACCATTTGGAATTTACCCATTGGATTGAAATTTTAAATTCGACCGTTTTGGATTTTACCATTTTTGGATTTTTACCCTTAACTGGACTGTCCATTCATGTGAAATCTTTTTATCATTTTTCTTTTGCCTCCTGTTCCCCTTACCTCACCCTTTTATTAACCAAGTAAGATCTGTGACTTTCTTGTAGTCTCATTAAATACTTTTATATGCAAAATCCGATCCTGCATTTTGCTAATTAATGCCCTTTGATGAGAAGGATAGTATTTCTTCGAAACTCCGCGGATTAAGGACTATCCACTTTTTTTTGTACAAGGGTGTCACAACTTATCAAGGCCCAGAGGCCACTCGAGGATAAGGGTTAATAGGTATACATTAGTCATTGTGATTTTAGCATAGTAAACAGTGGGAATTTTGTAACTTGAATTACTTAGGGGGACGATTCAATGAGAACTTGTTCACATTGGACTTTTTCTTCTTTTTTCATAGGTATCAACTCATTATCAAGGCCAAGAGGCCACTCAAGGTTAAAGAGTGTACAGTAGAAATTGGACAATATAATAATCATTAGTAATGAAAATTTGTTAAATTTGATAACTTATATGGAACGGCTCATCAAGAACTTATTTACGTTAGACTTGAAGACAACCATATTGTAGTCAGCCGGAAAGCAGGAAAACGGAAGTGTTTACAGCTAGACGAGTGTTTCTTGTGAAAGTTTTGCGAGGGGGGACCATAGATTGAAGCTCAGTTGAACACTTTCCATGAAAATAACGATACATCAGAGACAAACTCGCAACATCTCTTCTGTGAGATAGAGGTTGCAAGGAAGAGAAAAGGACATCTCCTACGAGGCTACGAAGTCTATTTTGAACTCTATCAAGGCAGGACAAGTCCTTTCTAGCAGCTCCTGCCCAGATGTGGCAACAGTATTCCATCCTTGGACGTACCTGGCTCTTATATAGATAGAGAATTGCATCAGCAGTGAGATATCTACTGGATCGATAGAAAGATCCCACCATTTTTCCAGCAGCCTTGACAACAGATTTGATGTACGTGTTCCATTTAAGATCAGGAGTAATGGTCAAGCCCAGAAGCTTGCCAAAACTTAAGGCCTCCTGAAGGCGAGAGCCATTCATTTCAATTGATGCCAGATGTGGATCAGAATGTTGATGATGTAAAGTGTGAAGCTTGGTTTTAGATGCATTAAAAGTAACCAGCCACTCCTTTCCCCATTGTACTACATGCTCAAGATCAGAGGAGAGAGAATTGGAGAGAACTTGGTCGTTTACTGTCTTAGATGTGCTACCATAAATGGTAGTGTCGTCAGCATAAATGTCTACAAATGATGTAAGGATGTGATTTGGAAGATCATTAATGTAGATCAGGAAAAGAGTTGGGCCCAGGATGGACCCCTGAGGGACACCGGCATTAATACTGTGGGCTTCTGATTTTTGCCCCTCAACTACTACTCTTATGAACCTATCAGAGAGAAATGATTTAATAATTGAGAATACATTTCCAGCTATACCAAAGCTAGAGATCTTATGAAGTAAACCTTTATGCCATACCCTATCAAAGGCCTTAGGTATGTCAAGAGCAATTGCCCTAGAAAGGTTGCCTCCGTCGAGAGATTTGCTAATCCTATGAGATATAACTGTAAGCACATCTGCTGTAGATCTAGCAGAACTGAAACCATATTGAGTATCACTAAGAAGGTTATTTTTGTTGAGATGGTTGATTACTTCTTTATTTAACACAGATTCTAGCAACTTACTCATGACGCACAGGAGACTTATTGGCCTGTACTGAGAGGGGGATGAGCGATCACCTGAATTCTTAAATACAGGGCATACAGATGAAATTTTCCAGGGAGATGGGAAACTATTCTCCTTAAGACAACATTTAAATAGTTTTGTAAGTATGAGCGCTAGTTCAGGTTGAAGATTTTTGAGTACTATGATTTGAATACCGTCCGGGCCAGTTGCTTTACTGGAATCAAGGTTTTTGATTAGCTTGGCAACATCACGTACAGATATACGTATATCACATAGTGTGTTTTCAGATACAGGAGGAAATATTGGGGGTTGGCGGCCTTGATCGCAAAAGGTAGAATTAGCTGCAAAGTTCTTGACAAAGAGTTTGGCTTTGTCTGATGCTGACGAGATTACCTCAGGTCCATTGATGATAGTTATCTTGTGTTTCCTTTTTTAAAATTAAATATGTTTTAAACTCTTTTTCAAGATGTCTTTTAACATGTTTTATTAATCATTTGTTCATATTATAAGCTCTATTTCCTTTTCGGTGTGATTGAGCTTTTGCATCTGGCTGAGTTTATTTTACTTGTAAATATTAACTCTTTAATATTTATAATATATTTTAAGTTAACCATTTTGATTACCTTGGTAAACTTATTGCAAATTTTATTAAATATATATATATATATAATTATATATATATAATTATATATATATATATATATATATATATATATACTGGCAAAAAGTACACGTCGTTGAGTGTGTTCAAAACAGCCTACAGAAAATTGACTCTGATTTATGAAAGTATGATAGGTTATGAACAGTAAGGGCTTTAAAGAGATAGCTTCGGATTTGGGAGTATCAAAACTAAAGCAAAATATGATGAACGTAAAAATAAAATAGATAAACCCTATAATTTACTATACCATACCTGTGCAAACTTAAACACTTATCATAATATTTTGTGGATCTGTATTGAACCACCTTGTTAAACTTTGTAACATATTTCGATTCTATGCGGTCAGGTGCGAACGAACACCCCAGAATTTTATTTTACCATATTTCTTCAAACTGAAACATAATTATCACAGATAAATATGAAAAGTCTTTATTAAAGTTGTGACTTTTTCCATTCTATTGAGGGCAGGCGCGAACGCAGACCCCACAATTTTATTATACAATCGCTATTTAAGTTAAAACATATTATCAAAGTATTCTTATGTACACCTATGTCAAAAACACTTGTAAACGTGTTTGTTTTTCATTTACATACTTTGGGGGTCAGGCGCGAACGCAGACCCCACAATTTTTATGAACCACTGTTCTGCCAGATTAAACATACCCATTCCTGATCTTCGATATATCTTCTATCATAATATGTCATCAGTTCTTTTTTTAATAGTCAACCATATAGGAGCCTATTCGTGACCGGAAACACACACACAGGCACACAGACATTCAGTAGCGTCGTTTTCATACGGTGTTTTTTATTGTTGAATGTACTTTTGTGGTCATAATATCGAGTTTTGAAATCTAACGAAGTTATACCTACGTAATATTACTTGTTATTCCGGGTTTTTTTTTCGCAAATATTGTGGCCTAGTAAACTACGCTTTGGATTAGATTTTTTAACAACGCTAGAAAATAAATACTGGGAACTCAAAGAAAGCGGACATTCGCCAGTAGTCGAATGGAAAATAATAAGAAAAGCTACCACGTGTAGAGACCTAGACGACCCATGTAGATTATGCCTTCATGAAAATTTTGCTATCCTGTACATTAAAGACCCCCCAACATCTATTAAACTGTAGGAGAGAAATAGCGAACAACTGTGTTAACAAAATAAAATTTACTATAGGATAACGATGCAAAATAGTTTTAAAACTAACAAAAAAACAATAGAAAATAAACAAATACACAAATTAAATAAACATGAATATACATAAACGATCACACATATATGTATTTATATATATATATATATATATATATGTATATGTATATATGCATATATGTATGCACATATATATATATCTATTTATATCTATAAAAGTGAACGTGTCTGTCTGTCTGTCTGTCTGTCTGTGTGTCTATGTGTCTGTCTGTCTGTGTACATTTCCCTACGCAACAATTCTGTCAATTTTTAGTCTATAGACTCGAAATTTGAAATACCGGGTACTGAGATTTGGGAAAATCGATGTGACGGGTGTCAGCCAGAAATTTGGCTGTTAAGGGGTCAAATTTCAACGATTTGACCTTTAAGAACTCTACCAAACTCCTCCGACAATTTTGGGTCTAGACACTTGAAATTTTAGATATAGGTTCCTTGAACCTGGATCTAACTTAATAAAGAGATTTGAGCCCGAAACTATAAATTTTAAGGGGTCATAATAGGGGTCAAAGTTTTAAAAAATTAACCATTTTTTTGTTTTTTTGCTGTTTTTGCACAACATACACCTCCAAACACCCGAGCAACGCCGAGCACCCCTGCTAGTATATATATATATATATATTTATATATAAACTAACATAAAAAAACCTAATCTAGATTTAAAACAGGTCAAGAAACTAGATATACAGGCTTAATAGAGCACACACAAAGGAACAGGTCAACCAGAGGTCAAATAGGCATTTGTCCTATAAATGCATGTAATATATATATATACTAGCAAAATTACTCGGCGTTGACTGCAGAAAATGGACTCTGATTTATGAAAGTATGATAGGTAATGAAAAGTAAGGTTTGTAAAGAAATCGCTTCGAACTTGGGGGCATCAAATCCAAAGCAAAAAAATATGAACGTAAAAATAAAACAGATAAACCCCATAATTTATTATTCCATACCTGTTCACACTGAAACACTTATCACAATATTCTGTGAATCAATATTAAAAAAAAAACTTGTTAAACTTTGTGACATATGTCCATTCTATGAATGTCAGGCGCGAACGAACACCCCATAATTTTATTATACCATATTTCTTCAAACTTAAACATCATTATTAAAGTATACTTACGGAGATAGATATCAAAAGTCTTTATTAAAGCGTGTGCCTATTTCAATTCTATCGAGGCGCGACCGCATACCTCACAATTTTATTATACTATCCCTATTTAAGTAAAAACATATTTATCGAAGAATTATCATGTGCACCTATATCAAAAACACTTGTAAACGTTTTTTGTTTAATTTTTAAATTTTTTATTTCTATACTTTCTGGACCAGGCGTGTACGCAGACTCCACCATTTTAATGAATCCTCATTATGCCAGATCAAACATACCCACTCCTGTGTCTCGATACATCTTCTATCATTACATGTGATCAGTTCTCCATAATATATATGCGTCTATACTTGCTGAAACCTCGGCGTTGCTCTGTACTAGAATACGTTTTAACATATTTTAATTCATGCAGATTGCGTATATATTACTATAGAATTAGCCGTCTATTAAATAATCTATCACTAGGAATAATTCACCCAATATTGTTCACTAAATTATGTCTGTATTTGTTTACAATATCACGTCGTTTGATATTTTAATTTGACGATGAATGTTTTGGAATAGTCAGTTTTGATTAATGTTTAGTTTTAAAATATGCGAAAGAAATGATTTGCGGCGATTTAAAATTTCACTTAATTTTTTTATTGCAAATTTAACTCATTAATAAGAATGATAAATTAAATGGTGAAGTATACCCGGGATGAACAGGGGAGTAGTCGGTGTGTAGTCGAATACTCTACTACTGAGCTATATATCCAAATGACAAGATATTTTTTTTTTTAAAGAAGAAATGATTTGCTCAAAATAGAATCTCCCTGATTTGCTGAGAATTGTCACCATTGACCGGTGTAATTTGAAATATTCCCCTTGTTAAAATTTTTTTATCTGTAAGAAAAGAAATACTTTCAGGGTAGGATTTTTTATGATTTTTAATATTTATCGGATGATTATCCATAGAAAACATTTCTAAGAAGACTGCCAGACATATAAATTAACCTTGTGTTAATTTTGTCAAAACAGATGAGGAAGGAACTCACGCACACAATGTAACTTTTATATACTACTACTAATACTAATACTAATACTACTATTACTGCTAATAATAATAATAGAGATAAAGATAGAGATATATAATAATAATGATAATAGTATATATATATATATATATATATATATATATAGAGAGAGAGAGAGAGAGTAATTTATAAAATATATACGGCGATTAAGCTACACTGAATATTCCCCGTTTCATCCACTCTAGGACTCGTCAGGCTTATGCACGAATTCTGTTGTTTACGCATAAATCTATACTTTCGTATATTAATTTTATGTTAGGAAATTAAGTAGTTATATATATATATATATATATATATATATATATATATATATATATATATATATATAGTATAACATTTTTTCGAGCAAATACTATTCTGATTCTTATTGTATGTGTCCGATATACGTATATCATAACCAAAGGTCATCTTAAAGACATTATTTTTTCTGTTACTGCAATATATATTAATATATTGACAGTATATAATTATCTGCACTTTCTATTTAGAGAAATGCAATGAATTTGTGCACAGTTTTTACCATTTAATTAAGTTCATGACAGAGGAAACAAATATAGATTGTTATTGCAGCAGCCCTCATCGTTTTGGGGATCAGCCGAGCAATTAAAGTGTTTTATTCCTGGCGTAAAACCGCAGCTGGAATGGCGAGAAAAGACGACTGAATAATTAAATCAAGATATAAAAAAATGATTTCATTCCATCTGAAACTTTAATAAATCCAATCGTGATGAGTATTCTTTTAAAGAAACAAAACAATCAAAACTAAAATCACTCGAAGAATTGTCACTGTACCCATTGTTATCTCTTCTTTTATATAGAAATATCTTTGTGTGTGTGACTGTTTGTGTGAATTCGGTCCTTATAGACTCAAAAACAGCTGAGACGATTTTTATGAAATTTTTAACGAAAGTATTTTATGTGTCTGGCAGTGTTTTAAAAAAGATTTTGTGTCGGAATGATTTAAAAAGTATAGATAATCGATAACCGAAATAATCCGACCAAAGACGGAACAAACGATTTTGATTAAACTTAACACTTAAGCCAGTCTTGTATTACAAGTGCATTTGAAAAGTTGTATAACCCTACAAACCGAAATTCCCGATATATAAAATCAAAAGTTTGTTCTGTTGATATAACTGGGGACCCTTCTTAAATAAATGTTTCTGCTTTAAGGATAAAACATATACATGACTTTTCACTTTAAACTTAAATTCAAGCAAACATCACCACACTAAGCAGTAAGGCCAGGCGTATAAAATCAACATTAGATTCTTTAATATGACAAAGACGCGTTCGAAATGAATGTTTTTATTTTGAGCACAATTGAACCAAGATACTTAACTTTTGCATTAAAATCTTTAATTCAATCCATTATACATACAAATGATTTGATATAATCAACAATTGGGTCGTCTATAATGCAATGGAAACTACAATGTACGTCATTGTAGGAAACCTAAGCAGGCATGTGAAGCTGTCTTTAGGTACACCGCGTTGGGTCCCCACGTAGAAAAGACAATCAATCGATTAGATACAAAATGGGAGATTTCATCAATTTCGATGATAATAAAAATATTGGAGCATGAAACATTCGTTGATCATCATTCAAACTACGGGCAACATCGGTTCTCCCTGCAAGTTTTGATTTAATCTCTGCAGAACTGATATCAACAAATTTACGAACTATTGGTATTATTGAACAAATATCTTTTTCATCACAACAGAAAAATACGAGGGGCATTTGTAAATAAATGTGTCGTACTTTTGTCCACCCGAATGGATAAGAGGGGATTGCAAATTGAATTGTTATGTTTATTCTACTTATGTATTCATGACCTGGAAATTTTATTGTTCTGTTGCAAGTATTGGCGGTGTGAGACACTAAGAAAGCAACTGGTGTTATAGACGTTCGTCAGAAAGAGAATACGTCGTCAAATACACGCAAGCAGAAAAGCATGCATAAAGCGATAAACATTCACCGGTACCTGTTTAATGTTTACAAATATAGTTAAACTTAGTTAAGAGATGTGTCACTCGACTTCAGATTGATTACACCGATGTGAATGACAAAGCTCGCCCAGTATGGTCATGCGCAGAAGCTTTTTTCTTTTCGCTGGAAAAAGGGCACTGACAATTGTGATGACTATATTAAAATTAAACTCTGGAGCACAAAATTTCACTCGTTTTCATAGTACTATTAACGTCTTCGTAACATTTAAATAATATTTTATTAAAAAAAATATGTCCGCTATTTGGAAGGACATATTGTAGTTAAACATTAGCGGAGATGTACGCTTTTTATTTTTTTTACACAGTGATCACCACTTATCAAGGCCCGGAAGCCACTCAGGGATAAGGGTTATTGCAAGTACATTACGTTAGTGAGGAGATTTGATGAAGTGTTTACTTAAGGGGGCGGTTCATTAGGAATTTGTTAACATTAGACTTGAAGACATCCAAGTTGTAGTCCGGAGGGAAGCAGGCAGAGGGAACAGAGTTCCACAGGCGTGCAGTTCTAAGAAAGAAGCTTTGTTCATGAAATCCGCATTTTGATTTAGGCACAGATATAGAGTGGGGGAAATTTTTCACAGTGGATTCAGCTAGACGGGTGTTTTTCGTGAAAGATTGGCGAGGGGGGACCAGGGATTGGAGTTCAGACGAGCACCTGCCATGAAAATAACGATAAAATAAGGATAGGCTCGCAACGTCTCTTCTGTGGGAGAGGGGTTGCAGGGTAGAGAAAAGGGCATCCCCCACTAAACCACGAAGTCTATTTTGTACTCTGTCAAGGCAGGATAGGCTGTTTTTGGCAGCTCCTGCCCAGATATGGCAACAGTATTCCATCCTTGGACGTACTTGGCTTTTATATAGATAGAGAATTGCAT
Organism: Euprymna scolopes; assembly: GCF_053919585.1. Lineage (NCBI taxonomy): Eukaryota > Metazoa > Mollusca > Cephalopoda > Sepiida > Sepiolidae > Euprymna > Euprymna scolopes. Next base: position 101,618,012 of record NC_136495.1, read on the forward strand.
CAGTAGTGAGATATCTTCTGGAGCGGTATAAGGATCCCACCATCTTTCCAGCGACCTTGGCAACGGACTTGATGTACGTGTTCACTTTCAGATCAAGAGTAAAGGTCAAACCCAGAAGTTTGTCAAAACACGGGGCCTCACCCAGACGACAGCCATCCATCACAATTGATGCCAGCTGGGGATCAGAGCGTTGATGATGTAAGGATAGGAGTTTGGTTTTGGATGCATTAAAGATAACTCGCCACATCTTCCCCCACTGAACCACGCGCTCGAGATCAGAGGAGAGAGAATCAGAGAGAACTTTGTCATTTACAGCCTTTGATGTGTTGCCGTAGATGGTCGTGTCATCAGCATAGATGTCAACGAATGATTTAAGTATGTGTTTAGGGAGGTCATTGATGTAGATCAGGAAGAGAGTTGGGCCCAGGATTGACCCCTGAGGGACTCCAGCATTTATATTGCAGGCTTCCGATTTTTGCCCATCTACCACTACTCTTATGAGCCTATCGGAGAGAAATGATTTAATGATTGAGAAAACATTTCCAGTTATACCGTAGCTGGAAATCTTGTGAAGTAGACCCTTATGCCATACCTTGTCGAAGGCCTTTGATATGTCAAGAGCAATTGCCCTAGAAACGAAGCATTTGTCAAGAGATTCACTAATCCTGTGGGATATAACCGTCAGCACATCTGCGGTAGATCTTGCAGAGCGGAAACCATATTGCGTGTCACTAAGAAGGTTATTCCTGCTGAGGTGGTTGACTATTTCTCTATTTAATATTGATTCAAGCAACTTACTCATAACACAGAGAAGACTTATTGGTCTGTACTGAGAGGGAGATGACTTATCACCTGAATTCTTAAATACAGGGCAAACTGATGAGGTCTTCCAGGGGGTCGGAAAGCACTTCTCCATAAGGCAGCGCTTAAATAGTTTCGTAAGTATGGGAGCAAGTTCTGGTTGAAGCTTTTTTAACACTATAATTGGGATGCCATCAGGGCCAGTTGCTTTACTGGAATCTAGGGTTTTTATTAGCTTGGCGACCTCATGCACGGATATTTGTATGTTACCTAGCTTGTTCTGTGTTATAGGAGGAAAGATGGGGAGTTGATGGCCTTCGTCGCATAGGGTAGAATTAGCTGCAAAGTTCTTTGCAAATAGTTTGGCCTTGTCTTACGCTGACGAGATGACCTCTGGTCCATTGATAATGTTTTCTTACTTTTAAGTTGGATCTGTGTGAGTAATCCATGTGACATCATCCAAAACCGTTTTCATCTTCGAATATTGTCAACATCTAAATCTATTCTGATTATTTTATTCTTGTAAATTCACCCATCAGTTAAATTATATGAGACATAACTACTGTAAGTCAACTCATTTTGTGAAAAAAAATCGCGTTTTGTGAAAATAAAACAAACAAACAAACAAACAAAAAACAAAAACATGTCTCATGCAGTAATGTTTGGACTTCTGTTTTTAGTTTACGGAATATTTTGGTGAAGCGGCAGTTTTTAAAAACATTTTTAAATGAGTATATTTTTATCTATAATATAAATCTCACCTGTCTGTTTAAATATGTGTAGGTACGACATACTCACGTTGACACACCGGTTCCTGTCAGATCACCGAAGTTAAGAAACGTTGAGCCTGCATAGTACCAGGTTGGTGACCAGTTCGGAATTCTATGCGCTTTATGTGCTTTCTGCTAATTTGGCATCGTTTCCAGTCGTCCTGACCTCCACTTGCTACTGGTATTCAACAATATCGACTCAGAAGAGGTCTGGTTGAAGATCGCGCAACTCTTGCCACAAAAAAGAATTCACGCGCAGGCATCCTTACAGTTGCTACCCATAGTCTGTCAAGTTTGAAGTGCGCCTTTTTTATGTATGTATGTATGTATGTTTTACAAACACTTTCGACAGAGACGACGGATCGTGACAAAGTTGGTATCATTTCGAAGCTCGACGTCTCGCACGAGAAATATCAAAAAATTGGCCAAAAACATTCATTTCTTCATACTAAACTCGGCCCTTTTGTACAAGGAGGGGCCAGTTTTTTCGCCGACATTTTAGCATATCAGCGTCACGATTTGATTTGCTCCGGTTAATTTCAACGCTTTTGATTTCCAGTCGCGCAATAGTAATATCGGTTAAAAGGTCAGCTTTTCTTTCACTTTCTTTTCCGCCTTTGCGGCACGGGTTCGAGCTTACCTACCATCTATCACTTCTATTATTTTTTTTTATCCTAACACACACCTCCAAACACCCGGGAAACGCGAGTCACTATGACTAGTGTATTATAAAATGTAGATATCGAGAGAAATTCTCTGTGAGAAACGCCAATGAAATAACGAATTCCAGAGCATACATCCACAATGAGATATGTCATATAGTGTTTAAATGTAAAATATACATAACCAAACCTAAAATGCTGCTTCATATTTGAAGATTACTTATAAAACAAGGGTAATTCATTAGCCGAGTTATCGAAGAAGCCTGCGTTAATAAGTTTACAGTGAACTATCAAAAATATTAATCAAAACCACCTCACGCAATTACATTTGATTAAACGTTTTTAGAGCCAATGTTCATTTGTTTTTATTGTACAATTTTCAGTGAGATATATAAGGATATTCAAATGAATGTTTATACGTTTACTTTCGATTAACAGATTATAGCGTGAACGAGTTAATGCGTTGTGTGTGTGTGTGTGTATTCTTCTTTTGCTTATGATTGAGTGCGTTGAGAAATATATTAGGTCGGTGACCAAGTAATTTCGTTTTTATACGATCAGCTTTAAAAAGAAACGACATTATTTTTGCACCGACCAAAAATTATTTTGTTTTCCCTCAGAGAGTTGAGGAAAATTAGTATAAGGTACATGTTAACTCCGTTGGGAATTTAATCATTTCATAAAAATACCGGAGGGCATGTCACCTATTGAAACAATAGACATTATGTTTGTTACGCGATTTAACGTTTTATAAATCGTAAAACGGGAAGAGGTTGATTTTGTCACAGATAGTAAACGCAGAGTTTTAGGCATTTGAATTTACATAATTATTGAACAGCATGTTCAAATATCTTATTTATGTACAGGGTTTGGTGATACTGAAATACTTTTTTGTGTCATTGAACGTTAAACTTTATGTTGCCAACATTAAAAAAGATAATAATCGGATTTAAGAGAAAGGCATATCACGGATAGAGACTGTAATAAAAAAAACGAACCCAAGTAAAAAAAATGTTATATGCAGTGTGTGTGTGTGTGTGTGAACAGCATATAACAAAAGGACTGTTTCTTAATTGTAGTCCATATAATTTTCCTGTTGTCTGACGAAAAGGAGGCAAGTAAAATCAAAGTCGCAATTGACGGTGTAAATAGTTTTGTCTTAACAAAAGGGTCAAATAGAAGCTATAAGAAGGGTCAGTTAGAAACTATATAACTATAACATAAATTAGAAAACTCGAAAATTGTTATTCGATTACGGAAGGGATATATCGATAATAAACGAACAAACTTAAAGTTAAAGTTCAAAGGAAAATACCTGTAACATTTTGTTTGTTGGAAAAGAACTCGAAATTCGAAAAGAACTAGAAATTCGAAAAGAACTAGAAATTCGAAAAGAACTCGAAATTCGAAAAGAACTCGAAATTCGAAAAGAACTCGAACTTCGAAAGTGTACGTATTAATTGGTCCACTGATTTAGTCGTATTTGGATCTTAGAATCCACCCTCGTCCGTTCGTCTGTTCGTTCCCCAAATTCTTAATAACGATCTCCGATATTTTGATAAAAATTCTGGTTTCGTCTCCAGGGGGTCAAAATAGCCAAAAAATGGCACTTTTTGGGACATCGAATCTTTCTGGTCAGTAGAGTTTGCTTAAAATCACCCAAAAGCAAGACCACATGGATATACATCTGGACACGTAATATTTGACTCTGGGGAAATTCGGAGGCTTCATCCCCAGGGTGTTTCAGCGGTGAACAACACACCTCTTGAGTCTTTTTTTTTATTTTTCTCCAATAAATTCAAGGCATCAGTCGGGGGCCATATAGTTTTTGACTTGTTTAGAAAATCAGTTTAGGCGAGACTGGATCGTACTGTTAAACTGTGTTTCCTTCAACAATGTAAATAAACCTTCTCTACCATTAATAACAATGGCCAAAGACTCATTACCTGAAAGTACTTCTTTTAAATTCCTCGGCCTAACGTTCAGAGGGAACCTGACTTGGAACAGTTACATTGAGAACATTGCCAGAACCCTTGCAGAGAAAGTAGGCTCTCTCTGCAATGCTAAAACCTACTAACGAATGAAAGTATCCTATACCTCTATAAGGTCACCATTCGCGCATGTATGGAGTATTATTTTCGTATTTGGGCCGGTGCATCTGCTACTATTCTCTCACTCCTAGAAAAGGTCCAAAAGAGAGTCGCCAACCTGATAGGTTCTGAACTGTCATCTAAGCTTCAGCCTCTGCCCTATCAACTAAATGTTGCATCCCTGTGCCTGTTCTACAAGTATTTTAATGGTGAATTCTCTGACGAACTGCAAGCACTTGTACCCTCCTGACATAAACCCCCCGACAAACCCGACAAACAGCTAAACCCCGCCCCTACACAGTAAAGATCCCTAGATGTACCTATTTACTATGCCTCCCCACGGGACAGAGTTAGACACCAGGGTCGGTTTTTAACTTTGAGAAAAGGTACAAAAAAAAATAAAATTGTCTCAGTCGTGAAGGACTGCTCCTCCACCGAAAGAGAACAAGAAATGGAAATGCAGCATCTGAAGAACAGATGGTATTTATTTGCTCCCCCACTGAGCAAATTAGGCACAAGGCCGTTTTTAATGTGAGGTAAAAACCAGCTCCCCTAAAAGTAGGAAAAAAGGGGGCACTCTGGTTACCAAAAATAATAATTGTCCCAGTATAGAGGGTTTCCCCTCCATTGACTGGTACAAATTATCTTAAGTGCAGTATCTGCCGGAACAGATACTCCACTTTGATCTTGACCAAAACGCCAAGTATTCCTGGATGTAAGAGAGATTTCTACTCCAGTAGTTTCTTCTCCAGAACTGCTAGACTTTTGAACTGCCTTCCGGGTGCCTGCTTCCATAACTCTACTAACATGTACACTGTAGCTTATGCCCCTGATGTGAAAATGTAATTAAAAAAAAGAATTACAGATTAATTATTTTATAAGTTACTATAGTGTATGCATCACTAAAGTATATGATTCATCAGCTCCCTCAAATGATTCGATAATAATGAACAAAAAGTGTATATAATTAGAAAAAATGTTAATAGGCTTTTAAAAGGAAGCTTTTTGTTAGCAGACCTATCGTTAGAACATTTGGATCGCAAGAGGAAAATCATTGTAGAAACAGAAGCTAGTAATGAGGGACTTCGCAAATTCGAGGATTCATCGACAACGTCAATACACATGCATCAAGATCGTGACTGCACGCGAACGAAATTATAAAATCGTTAATGAGAAGTTACATGTATTGGCCTAGGATGGGACCTGCCATAGAAAATATGGTGAAACAATGCAGAGGATGCTAGCTGGCAGCAAGTGGTCTACTGTTTAAAATCTAACCATGGACAAAGACAGACATCCCATGAAGTCGATTGCAAATCGATTAAGCAGATGTCATATATGGGTGGTATTATTTGTTCTTGTAGACAGTTTCACAAAGTAGCAAGGAATTGTTATATGCGGACGTTTGCCACCAACAAATACGATAAATGTAGTTAATGAAAGATTTGGTCGTTTGAAAATTCCTAAAATTTTGGCCATTTCAGGGGAAGGTGGTGCATTCAAATCATTGTCAATTAAGCACGTGACAACTCCAGTTTACCATCCAAGATTAAAGTAGCAGAAAACGAGCTCTGAAAAACAATCAAAACGTCGCCACAAATAAAGTATTTAGAAATTGTTGGCAGTTTACAGAATCACACGGAATGATAAAACGACATCACGTTTATTGTGAGCAGAGTTAAGGTTCGCAAGAAAAACACGTACTGTTGCCTATTTGAGCGAGGAAACAGTCAGAAAAAGAAACCCAGATGATTAAACTCTATAATAGTTGAGATAACAATTTTCGAAAAGATTAGGGTTGAGAAAAATGTTTGAGGACGGAGAAATAATAACCAAATATATATGGCATAAATGAAAATAAATTTCCATCCAAAAGATATTGGCATCAGTTGAGACCAAGGCACAAACAATAACGAAGAGATTCCAATGGAAGTCATAGATGATGCGTTTGAATTCTTGTCCCGATAAGACAGCTTTTTCTAATGGAGGTATGAGCCAACTCAATGCCAAATAAACAAATGTTTCAAGCGTTACTTATGCAAAATTTGAACACACACACGGAACAATCACGTTGACAAATCGGTTCTCGACAGATCACCGAAGTCAAGAAACGTTGAGTCTGGCCAGTACCAGATAGGTGACCATTTGGGAAGTCTAGGCATATATGTACCGCGCCGAGTCGTAGAAATTTCTAGGTTAGTATCTGAAGGGCATTAATTCACTGGGAGAAATGAACCAACTCTTCGTTAAGGCATGTATCTAGGAGAAGGAAACTCTGATATAAAACGTGCGGTGTACGGTATAGTCTGTACTGTGGCAGTCATCTGCATCGACGGAGGTTAGCAGTAATACTAAAATGGTTGGATGGTTGTACACAAAAACTTCATCACTATAAACAAACCATTTGTGTGGATTTCCAAACAACTTAGTTTTTTTTTTTTTGTGGCGGAGGCTTATTCGTCTTTCACATATGCAGTAATGTATTGCTTCACAGTCATAAGCAACGTTTACAAACTTTGAACAGTTATACGCAAAGTTTTCAAAGCTTGCTTTCATATAAGCTAGACGCCATGATGAGGTCTCTAGTTACTAGCAACTAGATGGCTGAAACATGTCTTTGACTGTGTAGCAATACATAACTGCTTATATAAAAACAAATAAAAATATACCTTACTCTTCTTCGATATTGAGCACTCCTGACTGTAATAAGGTTGCGGGTGCTGAAATTTCTTGAAGTCGAAATAGGAGAGTATCCGCAGGTTGGTTAAATGTAAATTTAATGAGATTGCCGATTAATAGAAGGTTTTCCCCAATGCACACACTACCATAAGTAGGAATAAACTATAGAAATAACGTCGAAAAAAAAAACACCGACAAAGAACTCGAAATCACTATATCAACATGAAATGAACAACATTTATTTACGTATCAAGAATATTAGTTTATATTGTTCCAACATAAGTGTTTTCTTGTGTTTATGCTTCCGTTCAGTCTTAAAAGACAAAGGATACTCCTTAGGGGCAGCTGCGCGTGTAATTGTGAGACCAGGGTTGCGCAATCTGCAACCACCCCTGTCCTGAATCGGCACTGTTTGAGTCCAGTGGCAAGGAGAAGATCAGAACGGATTACAAAGATTTTCCCAAATCTCCATACACTGTATATCACATTGTGAGTCTTTAGACTGAAAAATGACAGAGTTATTGCGAAGGGAAATGTACACAGACAGACACACACACATACACTTTCACTTTTATATATATATATATACTAGCATTTAAGCCCGGCGTTGCCCGAGTGTATGGAGGTGTATGTTGAGCAAAAAAAAGGTCAATATTATTCACTTTAACCCATATTATGACCCCTTAACATTTATTGTTTTGGGCTCAAATCAAGTTATTCAGTTAGATCCATGTCCAAGGAATCTATATCTAAAATTTCAAATGTTTAGACCTAAATTTTTTCGGAGGAGTGTGGTAGAGTTCTCAAAGGTCAAATTGTTGGTCTTAACAGTCAAATTTCTGGCCGAAAACCGATTACAAAGATTTTCCGAAATCTCAGTACCCAATATGAGAAATTTCGAGTCTGTAGACTAAAAATTGAAAGAGTTATTGCATAGGGAATGTACACGGACACACACCCAGACAGACACGTTCACTTATATATATATATATATATATATATATATATATATATATATATATATATATATATATATATACAGCAGTAGATGATGTACAAATCATCCCTGCTATACTAATTATAAAATGCTCAGCTGAGCAAGCCCCGGTAGTTTCAAAGCTCTAAAATAAATACCTTGATGACGCTTGCTTACCTAATAACTGGGAAATTGTCTCTGTAGTACCAGTATGCAGGAATTCGTGTTAAAGGATTGACCCTCTCATTTATCGCCCTATTAGTCTCCTACTCCTCTTTGTGACCTTAATTAATCATGCACTAGTCCACCACCTAACAAAAGCAAGTCTTTTCTCTGACAAGCAGTATGGATTTAGTCAATATCGTTCTACTGCGGATAGTCTAACAGTCATCTCTGAAGGCATATAGAATGTACTGGATAAGGCGGGCGAGGTCAGGGTTGTAGTCTTTGATATATCCAAGGTTTGTCACAAAGTCTGGCACGAAAGGCTGCTAATTAAAATTGAATGCTATGGAATAACTGAACGTATACTAAATATTGTTCGATCATTCTTCGATAGTTAAACCATCCAGGTTGTCATTGATGAAAGTACATCAACAGTATAACAGTAATGCAGGAGTGCCTCAAGGGTCGATCCTTGAACCACTATTAATCCTGATATTCATAAACGACCTCCCTGATAAACTTGTGTCAGAGATGGGTATATGTGCTGATGATACAACGCTCTATGACATGCATGAGTGAAAGACGGATGTACATAAATCTAAGACAATGGAAGAATCGTAAAAAATGACCCCCAGACTTTAGTGGAATTGGGTTGCAAAATCATGATAACATTTATTACTAGTAAGGCAAGTCTGTTCTCCGTTTACAATTAAAACGCCCCTCTACCCACCGATATCCATGACAAATAAGACAATACCTGAGAATTCTTCCTTTAAACTCTTCGGCATCAAATTTGCGGACAATATAAGCTGCAACAAATACATTGAAGGCATTACGAACGTGGCTGCAAAGAAGGTGAGTTCCCTCTATCGAGCTAGAAGACTACTAACCCCTGAGAGTATCCTGTACCTCTACAAAGCCACCATTCGCCCACGCATGGAGTATTGTTGCTACGTATTGGCTATGCATATGTCACTAGCCGCTCCCTCTTGGATAGAGTCCAAAAATAGTTGTCAATTTAGTCGATCCAATTTTGTTAACTTACCTCTAACCCTTGTCCAATCATCGCAATGTTGAATCTATGTGCGTGTTTTACAAATATTTTTATGGAATGCCCTCTGATTAACTCGTTGTACTTGTGCAATCTGATATACATATCTCCTTCAACTCCGCTGAGCAACAAAATCGTACCTCTTCATTGTTTAGGTCCCTAAATGCCAGACAGCTTTCTATTCTAATAATTTCTTCCCTGAAACAGCTGTAATTCCCTTCCCGATAATGCTTCCCTGGCTTCACGCAGACTTTTAAAAGTAACGTAAACCAACATCTAGTTAACATTTCCTATGCCTAGGTAAGGGTGGACGTTATATATATATATATATATATATATATATATATATATGCGTGACGTGTCTGTTGTCGTCTCTAGTGTTCGTGATCGTCAATGTAAAGTTCGTTGCTGGTTTGTATATTTACGTGGTTACCACATATAACGAACAGATATAAATACCTTCACCAATAGTAGGACAAACGGTACGAACAACATCATTGTCTGCTTGCCGAGACATAGGGAATCTATACGTTTTTGTCATAATTATTGTTGCATTTTTCCAGAAGCGCCCCTGAAAATATAAGTCATCTCTAAACTCGAAAACTCAGACAGCAAAATTGTTTTTCCACATTTAGATTTATTCCTGTTACGACATTTTGTTTTGGTGTTGCACGCCGTTCCTTTTCCCCGTGCTTACGTATAACTGTATTTTTCTGTCGAATTATTCCATAACTGAACTACCCTCTCCCAGCTGAGATCTTGCATCTTTCGTCTACTCACTCTAAGTTATTTGCTTGGCATTCTCTGACTATTAACTGATTACGTGTAAACCCACAAACAAAGCAGACCAAGTCATGTGTCGTTTTCCTAAACTTAATCCTTGTTTATTTGACTAAGCAATTCCAATCTGCATTAAAATTACTAAATTAATTATGTTTATAATCCCTGCCTGAATTAAAATTCTTGGGAGCTATTTTAATGTAAATAGGTTATTTTTAGATTATGTGCTTACTGTTATTTAAACATTTTTTCTTTATTTAAAAAATATTCACACCTAAACATTGACAATCGGTCATGAGCAAGCTTATCAGTATTTTCCCGATAGCCAATGATATAACAGCATATTCGTGTCAAAAATAATGAAAATTAATAAGAAGTATAGGAGTAAATCCAGTTCATATAAATACATAAACAGATACGTATAAATAATTTTGTATAAATAATTTTGTATAAATAATTTTGTATAAATAATTTTGTATAAATAATTTTGTATAAATAATTTTGTATAAATAATTTTGTATATATAATTTTGTATAAATAATTTTGTATAAATAATTTTGTATAAATAATTTTGTATAAATAATTTTGTATAAATAATTTTGTATAAATAATTTTGTATAAATAATTTTGTATAAATAATTTTGTATAAATAATTTTGTATAAATACCCATTAAAGATGCTTTTAAAATGTTCTTTATATTAAAAGTTGAAATTCGATTAGTTAATAAAGTAATACTTCCTCAACAAGGCATAATAATGAGATAACTAAATAATATTCGTTTTCCTCTTTTTATACGTCTCCAAAACTGAAGCTTTGTTATAAAAAATTGTTTCAATGAGCGTTGATCTATGAAAAAGTCGCTACCTCCACAAAATCGAATCACATATATTTCTCGTTCAACTATAAGGGCGGGTGAATAGTTTCGATTTACGACCTACATCAAACGAAGAAAATAATGTAATTGGGTTTTGTGGCATCAAATGTTTTATAAATTGTCTATGAAATTGCTTTCTAGTCTGTTTCGTCACTCTCATATCGACTTTATGCCCCTAGCTATTATAGTTGGGATAGACACAATGTTTATAGCTTTTTTGTTGCAAAACAAAGGAACCGGATCATAGAAGTGGAGAAAAATGTCTCTCTCTCCCTCCCCCTCTCTCTCTCTCTCTCTCTATATATATATATATATATATATATATGTATGTGTGTGTTTGTGTACATGCATATATATATATGCATATCTGTATGTATATATATGCATATAAATATATGTATGTATATATATATATGAATGTACATATGTACATATATATATATATGTGCGTATTATATATATATATATATATATATATATATATATATACAAGTAGGTTGTAGTTTGCTTGAAGCATTGTTGAAGAAAATTATAAGATAAAATTAAAAGCCAAGAATAATGCGAGATTTTTTTTTATATAGAGTAAAATTAAATGCAAACAAAAGAAATAAATTTCTTTTTTTTTTGTTGTTTGTTTTTTCTTTTTCACACAAATTTTAACTCTAAACAACAGTAAATTTTTTTTTCTGTTGTATTCAATGGTGTTGTAAATCTCAATATATTTCAGACTTATTAGTCCATTTTCAAGAGAAGACAGCGGAAGAGTGTTCAAAATTGGAAAAGTAGCCGCAGAGTTTGCCACGTGATACCGCGAAATATAGAACAAAAAATGACGTTAGGAGAACGTTAAAATAAATCAGTTGATGTTTGAAATACTTGTTGCGTTTGTGAATCAAGGGAGATGACTATTCAAGCAAGTTTTTTTTGTTTTTCTTATGTTTTAAACTTATATTATAAAAGCGGAGCTCAATTCCGGTCTATTGTTTAGTGTGGGAGTATTTTTTGAAATAATTAAAGATTCGAGGATACGAAGAAGCAAGAATGTTGATGTGAAAATCTGGTTCTGAATTAATGCAAGTGCGAATATGTTTATAGAACGACGAAGCAGTAGTGTTTAAGTGCTCTTTAATGCGGTGATGAAGTAATCTGGTAGTGCTTCCGATGTAAGATGCACTGCATTTAGCGCATTGTAGGTCGTAAACAACGTAGTTCTTAAAGCATAAACCTGTGTGTGATATTGGGCAATTAGAGAGTGAACAAGGGAAAGGTGTATGCGATGGATGTTTTCGGTTGAGCTGTTGTCTTAAAGTAGATCCAGTGTGGATGAGTTGAATGTTGAGCCCCTCGCTGCGGATGGCTTTTCGGATTGAAGATGAGATTTTGTCACTGAGGAAGGGTAGTTTTAGAAAACAATTGTTAGAGAAGGGTCGGGTGTTGCGTTTTTTCTTTTTAAGTGAGGATAGGATCGTATTAGGGTAGCCGTTTAGTGAGAGGGTCTGTAGGAAATTGTTAGTGTGTGTATGTTTGTCGGAGATGTTAGTGCATTTGTCTTGTATGCGTGAGATTTCGGCATGTGCGTAGTTTAGTTTATCCTTGAGAGGTAGCGCAGATTTGAAATGTACGAAGAGGCGTTTGCTGGCGGGTTTTCTGTAGAATTCAGTGCATATGGCACCATTTTTTTTATTTGTATTTTAAAATCAAGTAGAGAAAGAGATTCCGAAGAGTCTGGGTGTTCTATAGTAAATTTTAAGTTTGGGTCGGCGTTATTGAATTTGTGGAAAATGTTAATAGCTTCTTCGCGAGAGTATGTGATAATTAAAATGTCATCGATATATCTAGTAAAAAGGAGATAAGAATAGCAGGTACTAAGGGTGTGTCTTTCGAGTTTGTCCATATAAGCAATGGCAAGAATACCGGATAGACTGGAGCCCATGGGTAGTCCAGATACTTGTTTGAACGTGTTTTGTAGGAAAGTAAAGTAAGTGTTGTCTACAATAATACGGAGGAGTTGTAAGAGATCTCCTGGAGTAATTCCGAAGCATTGTGGGTTTTTAGATGCTATAATGTCTGCCATGAGATTGATGGCTGGATGTGCAGGAATGGAGGTGTATAAAGAAACGACGTCTAGGCTAAATGGGTATCTGTATAGTTTGAGTAGATGGTGTGGTGTTTGCATTTAATTTTACTCTATATAAAAAAAAATCTCGCATTGTTCTTGGCTTTTAATTTCATCTTATAATATATATATACGTATTATCAGTCATTGATAAGATACTGTCATCTTTCATTTTTTGAATTTGTCAGTTATACAACAAAATCATTTAATTTATGTAAACCTTTTCTGGACGAACTAATGTATTAATTTCTACAAAAATTCAGGCTAATCAACCGGTGCAGTATTTGTCATTGCTTATATATATATATATATATATATATATATATATATATATATATATATATATATATATATGTATATGTATATATATATATATATATATATATATATATATATATATATATATTACATGGGAAGTCGCTGTCCCTTCCATGTAAATTAGAAGAATATTAGATAAATAAAAATGAGATTAGGATAAGCCTAGGCTCGAACCCTGTATGTTAAGTTAAAAAAATTAATGTTAGAAATTTAGTCTATTATTAATGCTTTTAGAAATCTGAATATAAAATATGTTCGTAAAGAATGAAAAATACAAATTAAATATATTGTTTTAAATAGGTTAGATTAGAATTGAGAATTCTTTTGTTTGTGAAAAGTGTTTTGGACAAACATACGTTAAGCTACCTGAAATTGGTCACGTTTGAAAAAAACACACCTTCGACGTCATAGACAAAGGACATTTCTCTATATTATGGGTTCGGATTTTAGTCAGTCAGAGAGAGCCAGTCAAAGAGTTGAGTTGAGAATTGATTGGAGATCAAGAGAACCAGCCAGTTGGTCAGTGGATCCCTTGGAAACAAAGGGATAACATTTAGATTATAGAAGATCCAAATTTGAATTCCTGACATCATCGACAGGCCGATCAGATAAATAAAGAAGTCATCAGTATGATGCAACTGTTGCCTTGTGCCATCTTTGATCACGATCGAATGTTAATTGTGTTTATCATCTTATAATAGATAATGTATCTCCCCTGATCTGTGTTAAGAACTGTGCAGCATATCACCCTTTCTTCTAATATGTGTTAAAAAACTGTATATATATATATATATATATATATATATATATATATATATATATATATATATATTTATAAATATTTCTCTCCCTCATTATCACTATCATTATGTCTGTATTACACGAGTCCCGTTATATATGTGCCACAATATGAACTCCGCGTCATCTTTTAAATATATACCCCTGCTACGCAATGTATATTGCGATTTGGTGCTCGTTGCCAGAGCACCCGATAAGGGCGTGGAAAAATAGAACTCTGGTGATACTACGAACACAACAAAGGGTCATTTGAAAAAAAAAACTGCTAGACGAAATTCACACATGAAAACAATAATCAAGAAAAAAGAAAAATGGTCACAAAATACAATCCTTAAAACACACGAAAAATGCTAGACCAATTATCAAACACTTACACACAATGTCAAAAGAAAAGTAAAAAGTAAAAGGAAACGAATCATATACTTACACACGAAAAATGTACTTAAAAAGGAGATGAAATGAAAACAGTCGTAGATATGATTGTAAAAAAATAAACACTCACACATGGAAAACGTAATAAAAGCAAGTTCCAAAACTACTTTTGCGTATTTCATTGATGAATAAATTCCGTTGTTTTGAAAATAACGACTCACGCAAGTAAATAAATTATTGTTTAAAATTGTTAAAATATATTGTTGAATTTTAACTGCCAATCAAAAGATTTTTCAATGTCGCATGTACTTTTTAAAACAGCGTGTGTGAATGCAATTTGATTGGAAAAGGCATTTTGTGTTCATAGTTGAACTTTTAAGCTTTCCCTGTGTTTTTTGTTTTTATTTCTTAAATGGACAATTTTATAACAGACTGTGTTGTTATTGTTGCTGTTGTTATTGTTGTTGTTGTTGTTGTTACAGAAGTCTTTTTTAAGTTTTAACTGGGGTGTTTTTTCTGTGTAAATCATAGTTAAATGCAATAATGTATTGTTGAAAATGTTATATTTGTTTGAACAAATATTGTAAAAATTGTTTTTAAATGTATAATGTGATGTATGTATCGTCAGGATTCCAGACCGCAATTAAGTAAATAAATTAAAATAAAAAAAAACAAGTCATAGGAAAATAAAAATGAAACGATAGTTGCGACATATGAGTGACCTAGGAATAGGTTAGAATTTTAGAGAGGGGGCAATAGAAAATTACGCAAACGTGTACTTTTCGAATGTGATAAGCCAAAAGAAGGATTTTTTTTATTGATGCCAATAACATGTTTTCGCAAGAAGAGCAGCTTGCAAGGAGACATCATTAGATATGCCAGTGTTAGGAAAATATAGATGGAAATCTTATAAAGTATGCTGCACGTAACGGCACTGAATATGTAGTAAAGATGGCATCTACTCAATGAAGCCGCGTTCAGACTCATTCACTGCCTTGATACTGGTCCGGAACTATTAGTATGTCTTTTCCACAGACGCAGGCGGGAACTTGGCGAATACTTGACGCATGGCGCAATAAGGCTGGTGTTTGTGTTTCGGGAGATCATGTTGGTGATGTTCTCAACGTATGATCAAAAGAAGTATTACAGCGAGTTTAAGTCGTAGCACCTCTTTCTACAGCCAGGATCACCACACTGTTCAACGCATCAAAGTAGGCTTTTGTGTTGACGTTCAAGCATACTTCGTAGATGCGAAATAATGTGGTGTGGTTCTCACTCGAAACCACACCAAACACTATATTGGCTGGAAACTTTGTATTCATCACCCATCGATATATTTTGAGTATGCTGTTAATGGTACTGTTCTCATAACTTGGATCGGTAGAGGGCCATAGTTAAGAGCGAAACATCTTCTATCTCGCTCATTGAACATTGTGTCACTTTCACATGTGATAGAACGATACTATCACCCTTGGGATTTCTACACAACTAGCAAACTAGTAGATAATCTGCAACAAAAAGAAAAACCGGTTTTCATCAAACGGAAATAGAAAAAAATCGTCTTTTCTAGTGGGACAGATTTATAGTTCGACAATATATTAAAACAAATTTTAATATACTTTGTCACGGTAAAGCAGGCGACTACATGAACGTAAACTAATTTGAAAAATAACTTAAAAAGGAGCATTAATTTATTACTAATTAATTTATATTTTTTTGTTATTGTTATGTATCGGTTGGCCCTAGCCAATCGTTACATAAAGGTTAAAATAAAATCCCTTTTTATTAACTTGAAAGGTGGACTTCGAATGTCGATAGTCCACTAGTATGAATTAAAGAAAATAAAGAATTCGCAGTGTAAATAGAAAAAAGTCGGACGATCGTAATTGTTGACAAAACGAGAAATCAGGTTACTGGAATTCGCATATTTTGCACGGCATTCTACGGCAAACAAAAACAATGAATGGGATTTCCTGAGAAATATAACATTTAGTAAACAGGTGGATTATCATCCCATGCAGAAATAATCGCCCGACTAAATAAATAAAACAAAAACGTGTTAAGGACTCACGTGGAAACCGAGACCTAAATTGTTTGTTGGTTATATGTAAATTAGCTCTAGGACGCGTGACGTCAGAAAGTTGAGTGAATGACATATAAGGAACAGACGCGCGACAGAGAGAGATAGCAGAGAGAGGAGAGAGACGAGAGAGAAAGGCAACAGAACGTCGCTGGAGACTGCATCGTCGAACCGTCATTCCCTCCCCAGATCACTGTGAGAACGCTGTTACTATCGCTGTGAATGTCAAAACCACCAACAGAAAAAGACGAACTATTAAATTTTAAATATGTATGATATTATAAAATATAATTTTATACAAAAACAAAGCAATTGTGACTTACGTCTTTAATACATGTTTTAAGTTACGGCTGATCGTTCTAAGTTGTCAACGTATTTGTTTTCAGCTTCACCACTGTTATGATATTTGTTGACATTTGACGAGAGGCAAGATAAGAAAAAAGTGCCAGTCTAAGGTGAGATAATTCACTAGTATAACTCGTTGTCATGACAACCGCTTAGTAAACAGGTGAAACCACGGACGATCGACGTAATTAAAATTGCTCTGTGCCACAACCAGGGGGTCCTACGAACTACTACGATTCCCAACCTGGGGGCCACCTCTCAAGACAACATTATTTCATTATTACGCAAAGTTTATTTCTGCATAAGTTTTATATTTCGCATAATTACATAGAATGTAAGATGCAAATTATGCGTAATTATGCGACATATAATATAATATAATATATATATATATATATGTATATATATATATATATATATATATATATATATATATATATACATACTAGCATTTCAGCCCGGTGTTGCCCTGGTGTTTGGCTGTGTATGTTGAGAAAAAAGTGGTAGTAGGAAGGAGGGCTCAAACCCGTACCGCAAAGGGAGGAAAAGAACGGGGTAAAGACTAACGTTTATGCTGTTTCGACCACCGCTAAACCGGAAGGAATATTTTAAAATTAAGGCTAGACAATCTAAAGGAGAGGATAGCTTTAAAAAATATCGGCGAAAAAAGTGACCCCCTGTAAAAAATTACCTAGTTGAAGGGGAAGATATTAATGTTTTTAGCCAATTTTTGGATATTTGTCGTATGAAAGATCGAACTTTAAAACGATACTGATCTTGGTAAAATTCGTCGCCCATATTAAAAGTTTAAGGCAGACATGCAAACAGACATACATACATACATTTATATATTGCTAACTAAACATTTTCGACCCAAAAATGAAAAAGTTGCACTATATCTGAATGACCTTTATGTAAAATTTCAAATATTAAGACCAGAAATTGTCTGAGTAATTTGGAAGAGACCGTAGAGGTCAATTTTTTAAAACTTTGACCCCTATTATGGCCTCTTAAAATTATTGTTTGGGGCTAAAACTAAGTTATTAAGTTATATCCATGTCCAAAATACCTATATATAAAATTTACAGTGCCTAGACCCAAAACTATCAGAGGAGTTTGGTAGAGTTCTCGAAGACCAAATTGTTTAACTTTTACTCCTTAATCGACAAATTCCTGGCAAAAAACGGACCACATCGATTTTCCCAAATCTCAGTACCCTGTATATCAAATTTCGAGTCTGTAGACTAAAAATTGACAGGCTTATTGTGTAGGGAAATGTACACACAGATACACAGACACAGACGCTTAGACATGTTCACTTTTATATATATATAGTGATTGATATTAGGGTAGGTCGATTTTTCACTTCTCTCAGAATATTAAGAAATAGCACTAACCGAAAGTTGCGTCTGGACTTAATAAGTATTCATGCAAAAAATTAAATCAAATGCTTAAGCGGTATTTTTGAGCGTTGTGTATCAAAGTGGTAGACAAAAATATACTGAAAATTCTTTGTTTTTGCAAGGTTTGTCTTGAATACTCGTGTTAATACCAAAACATTTCAGTATTTCAAATCAGGTTATGTCTTTTTATTTTATAAAAATAATATTATTATCACAAATCATAAATAATCTTCACATGGAAAATCTGCCCCCCCTTTAATTCTTTTTTTACTTTGAGGGTCACCACATATCAAGGCTCTGTGCCAGCTCTAGGATAAGGGTTTACTATTAAGTAGATGTTCTATTCTGTAAAGACAGGAAAGGTATTCTTTGGAGCTCCAACACGGATGTGTCAGCAGTACTCCCTCTTAGAACATACTTGTTTTTTGATCGCGGCGGGAGTGAGATACTTCCTGGAGTAGTAAGGGATCTGATGTAGATATTTCATTCAGATTCAGGGTAAAAGTGAGTCTCAGAAGTTTATCAAAACAGAGTGTTTTTTTACGGCAAGAGAGTTTCACTTCGATTAGGGTAAACTGAGGATGCAGGCGTTAGTGGTGAACATATAGCAGTTTGGTTTTGGATGTATTAAAGCTAACCAGACATTCCTTACCCCACTGCAGCATGCGTTTAAGGTCAGAGGAGAGAGAAGGAGAAAACTTCTGATCTTGGTCGGCTTTTGTAGTGTTGCCATAGATGGTAGTATTATCTGCATAAATGTCGACAAATAATTGAAGAATATGGTTTCTGAGGTCCTTGATAAAGATAAGGAAGCCAGTTGGGCCCAATATGGATCCTTGGGACATGCCAGCATTAATACTGTGACCTACGTATTTTTGACTATTAACGACCATTTTAACAGACCTATCAAAGGATCTTATGCTTGAGAGGACATTTCCAGCTATTCCATAGCTAGACATTTTATGAAGTAAACCTTTGTGTCAGACCCTATCAAATGCCTTTGATATGCTAAGAGCTACCGCTCAAAAATGAAATCTACTCGGTTGACTCTCCTGAAAGAATATAAAATTAATTGAATATTAAAAGAATTCAATGTGTACTGCTTTAATAAATATGGTGAAATCACATAAATTCGTAAAAATGTTTGCACAAATTGGAATAAATAACTGAGTCATTGAGATATGAATAAATGTTTACTTACTTAATGGCCAAAATTCCTTTTAAAGCTTCTTCTCTTCAACTTCTTACGATTTGACAATTGAATATAAGTTTTCAGGCAGTAAACAAAATGCATTATTTTATATGTTTTAATGCGATCTGCTGAATTTCATGAGGCTGCTCCTTAATCCTCTGGATCATATTAAAAATATGCAATTGCTGATTGTGGAATTCTTAATTTTTTTAAATATCAAACCAACAACTGGCATACATATTCACCATAACATTTATTTACCTCTGGAGTTTTGTTGTGAGCCTTTGTGAGTACATAAATACATGTGCCTGATGGCTAAAGTTAGCCATCATTCCTGGTTTAAAGGACCAATTTTCTACGAAGCATATTTAGAGTTAACATTACCTCTAGAACTTCCTATTGTGTATTCATGCAATAATCTTTGGTCAAAACTGAGGTCATTTATTTAATCAATTTTCCAAATTGAATCCAGGGGACTGCTAATAATGGAAAATGATATCTGGGGTAAATCATGACAATCATTTGAGAATCATTTCCCCAGGATAGCCTTGATAGTGTTTTCACTGTTGAAGTCATGCAAAACATCCAACATATGCCCTGCATGAACAACACCTATTGCACCACTGTTATGAAGAACTGTGTGTCAGATATGTAATTCCATATGGTGTCTCTATTGTAAAAGTTAACTAGTGTTCTGGTCCCTTAGATTTTTTTAAATAGTTTTCTGTCTATTTTCCTCCACAATTTCCTTATAAAAGAATGTATCCTTATCTATTGCCCCATCAACTCCAATGCATATCAGATTGTCCACAATTTCATTATGTTTTTTGGGGCAGTGATTTTTAATTTAGTTTTTGCCCTGTCCACTTTACATTTATCAATAAGAATATTGCTTATATAAATATTGGGTATAATAAGGGCCAGAGCCTGCACATCCAAGAGCAAGGCATTGGCAAGGCTGGCTCCAAGATTAGAAGATATTCCCCTTGACTAACTCAAGAGCATATCTTGGAAATTTAATAAGGCCATAAGGCCGTTTTAGATGACTCTTTGGCTGCAAATATCATTCTTCTGGTTCTTCGCTTTGAGAAGATCAGTAAGAGGGGGAGGAAATATCACACTGGAGATTTGAAGTTGAAGATGTTGGTGATGTATGTACATTTTTTATTAACCCCGTTTGTTTTTACTTTTTTATAGCACTTTTATCAACTGGACCAAGCTGAAAGTACCTTTTGGCCCTATTTTGCTCCTTTTTTTTACACAGTGGTCACCACTTATCAAGGCCCGGAAGCCACTCAGGGATAAGGGTTATTGCGAGTACATTACGTTAGTGTTGAGATTTGATGAAGTGTTTACTTAAGGGGGCGGTTTACTAAGAATTTGTTAACGTTGGACTTGAACACATCCAAGTTGTAGTCAGGTGGGAAGCAGGCAGACGGAACAAAGTTCCACAGGCGTGCAGTTCTAAGAAAGAAGCTTTGTTCATGGAATCAACGTTTTGATTTAGGCACAGATAAAGAGTGGGGGATAATTTTCACAGTGGATTCAGCTAGACGGGTGTTTTTCGTGAAATATTGGCGAGGGGAGACCAGAGATTGAAGTTCAGACGAGCACCTGCAATGGAAATAACGATAAAACAAGGATAGGCTCGCAACGTCTCTTCTGTGGGAGAGAGGTTGCAGGGTAGAGAAAAGGGCATCATTTTCTCTACCCTGCAACCTTAAGTCTATTTTGTACTCTGTCAAGGCAGGATAGGCTGTTTTTAGCAGCTCCTGCCCAGATATGGCAGCAGTATTCCATCCTTGGACGTACTTGGCTTTTATATAGATAGAGAATTGCATCAGTAGTGAGATATCTTCTGGAGCGGTAGAAGGATCCCACCATCTTTCCAGCGACCTTGACTTGATGTACGTGTTCCATTTCAGAGCAGGAGTAAAGTCAAACCCAGAAGCATGTCAAAACACGGGGACTCTCCCAGACGAGAGCCTTCCATCACAATTGATGACAGATGGGGATCAGAGCGTTGATGATGTAAGGATAGGAGTTTGGTTTTAGATGCATTAAAAGTAACCAGCCACGTCTTCCCCCACTGAACCACGCGCTCGAGATCAGAGGAAAGAGAATCAGAGAGAAATTTGTCATTTACAGCATTTGATGTGTTGCCGTAGATGGTCGTGTCATCAGCATAGATGTCAACGAATGATTTAAGTATGTGTTTAGGAAGGTCATTGATGTAGATCAGGAAGAGAGTTGGGCCCAGGATTGACCCCTGAGGGACTCCACCATTAATACTGCAAGCCTCCGATTTTTGTCCATCGACCACTACTCTTATTAGCCTATCGGAGAGAAATGATTTAATGATTGAGAAAACATTTCCAGTTATACCGTAGCTGGAAATCTTGTGAAGTAGACCCTTATGCCATGATCGTTTAGGTATTTACGGTTCTCAACTGAAACCTGAAAAATCAGATTTTACTTATATTAAAATACATCTAACAGATTTATATAAAAATTAGTTTGCATTAAAATATGATAATTGGTTTGGGTATCAGGTTATCTCCCAAAAATATTGGAAAAAATAGAAAATAACTTACCTTTTGTTGAAGAGGACAGGTGCAAATAATGTGCTCATTATGTCAATTTCCTTTATTGCATTTTACATGAGGGTCGTCACAACTTAAAACTGGAAGATTGCAAGAACAGGACGAAATATCAAATAATGAATCCAGTTTTTCTAGCCGAAAGTTCTTTTCGGAAGTGGGGAGAGATTTTCTATTCATTTGTTAGGCCTTCTTCAAACATAGTATAGTCACCTTTTTAAAAATAGTAATTTCTACTAAAAAGAGGCAAACGTGGATTAACTGCTTTCCAAATACCCTTAATTTTGTCCGTTATTAATTTGTAAATAGTAAAATTCGAAAGGTGAGGATAAGTATTTACTAAATAGTAACTATTCTGAATAATTTTTTGGTAAATTGGAGGCTTTGTTTAATTTATTTGTTTCGCAGACCAGAAAATGTCCTTACATTTTTACTGCGAGATTTAATAGTAGATTTTCTGGACATTTTGCTTAAAATATCTGAAAAAAATATACACCCAGAAATTAAATTATACAAATAATTTTTAAATAAATTTGATTTAAAAATTTGGTACGTATGCACTTATGTCACTGTGCTATTAAAAAAATCGTATTTTCAAGTTAAATTCGATGTTAAAATAGTTTTTTAAAATAATAATGTTATTATTTCAGCACGGTAACATAAGTGTATAAGTATCATTTTTTTAATAAATTTGATAGGATTTTAAAAAAATACAATAACTTGAAATGCTGTTTACTTACGTTTAAGAGAAAAATGAGTTCGGCTCGAAAAGTTTTTTTTATGAATAAACAAAATTTTTTTTAAAAACAGAAACAAATCAGAATAAGTATATATGTTGTATTTTTCATATTAAAGTCTAGTTTAATGAAAAAGTTGAACGATATTTAAAGAGAAAATCAGGTCCCGATATAATTCAACAGTTTATTAAAAATGTAAACACGAACACGCTCTCAGTAAAGTTTTTTTAAATGTATAAACATTATCTTTTTAAGATAGAAAGAATTCAGAATAATTATATATGTTGTATTTATTTATATTTAAGTCTATTTTAATGAACAATTTGAGTGATATTTAAAGATAAAGTAAGGTGCAGAGATAATTCGAGAGTTTATTAAAAAAAATTAAGCAGTAAACACGCATGCGGTCGTAACTTCAACCGAACAAATAAACTTCCATAAATATAGATATTTCTATATTTAATCAAATATTATAACGTTTTAATTCCTTTTTATTTTTGACATTTTATAATATAAATCCCATTTGTCTGTTTAAATGTATGCATAAATGTATGTATGTGTGTATGTTTGTATGATTCGCCTTCGACTGATGCGACGGATTTTCAGGAAGTCTGTAACTTTTTAAAGCTCAACTCTTCGGATGACAAATATCTAAAAATTGACAGTAAACATTAATTTTTTCACCCTCAACTAGACACTTTACTACAGGGGTGGGTCTTTTCGATTGTCTAGCCTTAATTAAAACATACGTAACTACCGGATTTGCGATGGGTGAAGCAGCTACCACGTCAGGTTTTTTTTTATTATTTTATTTTCCTACTTCGCCGTACGGGGTTCCAGCCTGCCTTCTTGCCTGCCTACTATCACTTTTTTTTCTTAAACACCAGGGAAAAGCCGGACACCCAGGCTACTTTTTATTACGACTCAAGGAAGTAATGCGTGTAAATAAAAAGTCAGTTTTCTAATATAATCGCTATGACGTGTACAGAAGTCGAGTAAAATAACTGCTTCTGTTTTTTTTTCTTCTAAAATCGTGTATTTGTGAAGCTATATCGAATTACTCACGGTATAGTTTGGATATGCATTGATCAAATTGGGTATCAAAAATATGTATAACGATTGAAAAACCGACACTACATTTTTTAATAGAACTCGTTCAACGTTGAGTCTTCCGCATTCCATTGAAAGTGATACCAACATTATCATGTGATCCACAGTTAGCACGAATATAATGGTTTGGGAGGAGCAATAATATAAATGATTGTCTCTACTAGAATATGATAACAATAATGCTAGAAATATTAGTAATAATGCTACCTAGTTTTTTTTGTTTTATTTTTAGAAAATATAATATTATGTTGAGAAGAAAGTTCTTACGGAAATTTAAATTTTGATTTCAAATGATGTACTTTCAAATAAGGTTTCGTTACCTTCACTTTATATATCATGTAAAGAACGTATATCGCTCTATCTAATCGTTTGAATTGCAATCGTTTTTAAACGACTGTCTTCTTTTCAGAACACTGCATACAAGATGGGGAAAGAAGCAAATCTGCACAATTTTATTATTTAAGAGCAAGCTTGTGATATCAACGTGGCGTATCGCCCAGGAACTAATACTGAAAGCTCAGCACAATGGTAAAGTAATTTCGGGGAAGTGACGAGAGACTTGAAGATGGTGAACGTAGTCGTCGGGCGTAGGATGTTTACAACGATCAATTAAGAGCCTTAGTCGAAGCCAATCCAAGCAGCACTGCGTGAGAACTTCCTTCTTAATATGACATAACGTATACAACGATTTCCAACTATTTGAGCGAGATTAACAAGACTAACACACTTGATAAGTGAGTGTCTCACGAATTAAACGTCAACAAAATAAAACGCCGTTATAATCTGGCATCTTCCATTTTTATGCAACAAGAACGACCCCGTTTATCGACCGGGTTGTGCATTGTAAATAAAGGTAGAGTCTGCACGACAACCGGTGACGCCCAGCTCACTGAGTAGATGCTGGCGTTACAGTTTCATTATAAGAACATATACATCGTGTTAAATATTTTCGTGTCTGAATTTAAGGAATATCTCCGCAGTATGCCTTTGTATTTCTGTATGAGATAAATTGCATTAGAATTTTGAAATGTATCCTGTATAGTACGTTTCTGATTCAAATTAAGCTACGTTTGGAGTTGTAAGTTATTTTAATTTTAGAAAAGACAATAAATCTTTTTTTCCAAACAAAATGGCGGTATCAATCCGGAGAAGCTTTGAATTGTAAAAGTTTGCAGGCAATTACAAAGAGTTTCTGGTAGGTAGCTCATCCGAATAAATCTAGAATTGTAAACGTCTGTTGAGAAAGAGAACAGTTCCTTTCTGTCTGAAGACTTAACTTTATGGGCAGGAATTTTAATCGCAGTATATTTTGTAGAATTATTGCAGTCGGTATATAAGCGATGTTTTATTCGATGTGTCAGTTTTTATTACTCCTATTTGTAAAGAGAATATTTCATATTTTTGTAATCATACTCTCATTATAGCAAAATATTGCAATATAACTAATCATATATGCATAATGACTTATGCATGACAAACACATTTTTCCAAACAAAGGCATATCACAGAGTGTCTGGGCGTCACCCCAGGTCCCGTCCTTGGCACCAACTAGATCTCATCATTACGAGTAGAAATTCGCTGAATTATGTCCGGAATACTCGCAGCCACCACGGTGCAGACTGCAATACTGACCCCACGCTAGTTGCAGATAAAGTCTGTATCAAACCTAAGAAAATCCGCAACTCCAAGCATAAGGACGACCTCGCATAAATATAGACTTCACTTCTTTTCCCAATGCGTGCACGCGCTTTGCAGACTCACTCCTGGAAGCCTTAAAAACTGTCCAACAGCGGAACAGAGATGGGGACATATTGCAAAGCCATCTACAACTCTGCTATGGACACTTTTTGCAATCATGAATAGAAGAATCCAGACAGGTTTCAAGCGGGGATCACTGAATTAGAGCCAGATATCTCAGCTAAACGCGTTGCGCTGCTTGAATATAAAAGAGACCCTTCCGAAGAGGGCAGGTGCTGCACCTAGAAACGCCAAAAGTGATGCCCAGAAGACTGCCAGACGCTGCGCCAACAAATGTTGGCTGAACCTATGTAGCAGCATCCAGCTTTCTGCTGACTGTGGAAACGTTCGTGGGATGTATGCGGGATTGAAAGATGCCTTCGGCCCAAGTATAGTTAAGACTGCACCACTGAAGTCAGAATCCGGCAACATCATCACCAACTGCGGAAAGAAAATGGAGAGATGGGCTGAATACAATAAGCAGCTGTACTCACATAAGAATATCGTCACTAACGTAACAATTGAAGGCATCCCACCCCTGCCAGCCATGGATGAGCTGGATAATCCCCTCTCTCCTGACGAACTCACTGAAGCCATTGACACCCTAGCTTGTGGTAAAACTCCAGGTCGTGATGGCATTCCACCTGAAATCATCAAGGCCGGCAAATATACAGTTTTCCTTGATCATCTCTATCAACCTCTGCTCCAGTGTTGGGAGGAAGATTAGATTCCGCAAGACATGCGTGACACCAACCTTACAACGCTTTACAAAAATAAAGATTATCGCTGTGATTCTAATAATTACCGTGGCATTTCTCTGCTCAGCGTTGTCGGAAAGGTCTTTATTGGTGTTGTATGCAAAAGACTCCAGTCACTTGCAGAGAGAGTTTACCCAGAGGCGCAATGCGACTTTAGAGCAGAAATATCAACTGTTGACATGGTATTTTCCTTACGACAACTATAGGAGAAGTGTCGAGAGCAGCAGAAACCAATGTACCTCACTTTTATTGATCTCACAAAGGCATTTTACTTGGTTAGCAGGAGCGGCATCTTCGTGCTACCCCCCCCCAAATAAACATAGGATGTTCTCCCCCAATCTGCTCTTTTCATGAAGAAATGAAGGGCTCCGTCAAATTCAATGGATCATTTTCAGAATGTTTTCCCATCCTCAGTGGTGTGAAACAGGACTGTGTTCTTGCTGCTACTCTTTTGGGCATATTTTATCACTTCTGCTTCTATACGTTTTTCATGAAACTGAAATTGGCGTCTATATTAGCACAAGAGAAAGTAAAAGCTTTTTCAACCTGGCCCGTCTACGTGCCAAAACTCAAGTCCGCATGGCCCTCGTCAGGGAAATGCTGTTCGCAGATGATGTAGCATTAGCGGACCATTCTGAGGAAGCCCTCCGACAACCTATTGAGCGCCTCACCCATGCTTGCAACGAGTTTGGTCTGACAATAAGCTTCAAGAACACAAATGTCATGACACAAGATGTCAGCACCACCCCCTACATATTCATTGGCGATCACACACTGGAGGTGGTGAATGACTTCACCTATCTAGGCTCCATTATTTCCAAAAATCTCTCACTGGACGCTGAGCTGGACATCCGCATGGGAAAGCAGAAACAGCTATGGCCTGCCTGACAAAGAGAGCGTGGAGTAACAACATGATGGCCATAAAAACAAACGTGAGGATATATCAAGCCTGTGTCCTCAGCATATTACTCTACTGCAGTGAGACATAGACCCTCTACAAGCATCAAGAGATCAGAATAAATGCCTTCCATCTGCGCAATCGAAGAAAGATTTTAAGCAGTACATGGCAGGACCGCGTTCCAAACAAACACCTTCTTACCAAATCAAATCTTCCAAGCATAGTTTCCCTCCGCTCCCGAAGACGTCTGCGATGGCTGGGGCATGTCGTTCATATGCAGGATGGTCGAATCCCCAAAGAGTTCCTGTGTGGCGAGCTCTTAGCTAGCAGTAGACAAACCGGTTGACCACTCCTCAGATTTAAGGATGTGTGCAAAAGGGACTTAAAATCCGGCAACATCAACTCTGTTGATCTTGAATCCTATGCAGCGGACCGTGACTCATGGAGAGTTAAAGTCCAGAAATGTGTCCGATCAGCGAGGAGAGATATATGAACAGTGGGAGAAAAATAGAGTCAGGCGCAAAAGTACAGCACGAGCAGCAGCATAGGTAGAGCATGACAAAGGGTATTTCTGCGGGAAGTGCAACAGACTCTGCCGTTCCCGCATCGGTCTGCTCAGTCACAGCAACAGTTACCACCACTCATGAGAACCTCCAGGCGCGATTCTCCATCGTCTGTCTAGACGGAAGGATGCCAATAACCTATTCATTCCTGAACTTTATTTTCATTGCTTATTTTGTTTTATAGGTTAACGAAATCGCTATTGAAAGTTGCAAAAAATAATACATTAAAAACTAAATGAAATAATGATCAAGATGAGGAAAGACCCGAAACTACATCAAGTGTAGAGTCCGTGTACTCAGCAATATAATATTATATATATATATATATATATATATATATATATATATATATATATATATATATATATATATATATTAGTGATGAGACGATTCCGATATTTTCCCGATTCCGACACAATTACTGATTCCGATACCTTATAAATCTCTAATTATTTAATTATAACATTGTTATTTTCCTCGATATTCCTAAAAAAAACACATGTTAAGCATACAGATATTTTCCTAAATGTCGAAATGCACTTGTGGAGGATGATCTATCGATTTAAGCTTTACTGGTATTTTAAATCAATAAATATTTATTATTTTACCATAGTCTGTTATTTAGTATTCTTGCCCTTCCAGCGTGTTATAGTATAACCCTTAATGAGACATGAAAACTGGATTCATAAATCATGACAGAGATATGATGGAACAAGGAAAGTGATGGTTACACTAATAGCAATTATTGTGGCGGCACAATGAGCAGTTTTAAGAATTATCGTAAAAACATGCTAAGAAATTGTAATCAACCTGAAACTCGCTGTATACTTATAAAAAATGTAATCTCCCTCACTCAAAAATTAAACAATTGTAGAGTTTCCAACTTTAGTTAGTTGCGCTGACAATATTAAGAGGGGGTATCTGAAGTCATGGAGAAATATAATAGTCGTGACATCGATCGCAAAGGCGTAGAGATTACTGGGATCCCCAAAGCACCATTATCTCTTAAATATCAGACAGCGTTTGTTTGTATTTAACGAGAACTAAATGTTATAGGACGTGTCAGAATTAGCATGATTAGCACTACTGATTTAAAAAAATAACTTATGATTGAAATATTCGTCAGATTTTTTTCTATTCTAAATTTTATCCCCAAATCCAAATAGTTTGATACTGATTTTATTGCGTACATTTGAGAGAACTTAAAGATAAGTAGTGCCACACAACCCAGATAAATGAAACATTATGTGTTTCACAAGAGTATTACATCTTAGTATTTGTCTAGTATCTAGAAACTTAGTTTACTCGAACAGACATTTGGAGACAGAGGCCAGAGGACTGAACACTCCCTAGAATTAATAATAGACTTGCTAACCCGTTTACTTAAAATGACTGCTTTCTGTCGCACTTATGTAGTAAATATTGTATTGTGGAAACTAATCCTTATCAATCTTTTACTCAGCATCAGAATTGATACCAAAATATTCAATTCGCTGAACCTTATTATAACAAAGGTCCGTACAAAATTTCATTTAGATCCGCCTCGTAATTTTCGAGAATAACTTGAATGGACTGTTAAACAGACAGATTAAAAGTAATACACCAGAGAATATAGTAGATGATTCATTCTACATGTTCCATTACAAGATATTATTCACACCGGCGACCATTAGTACATTAACCGTTTAAATGCATCAATAATGGTTTAGCAGACATTTGTCGTTAACTATATCTTTTAAAAATGACACGTAGTTTGAATTTTTTCACGTGCCACTTTCTTAAAGTAAATCAACCAGGCGATAGTCCCAATGGCTTAAACCATACAGAAATTTCATCGTGTGTACGTGATAAAATTCATCGATAACATAATTTCCTTTTGTTCAGTATTGGAAATTAACGCGAATAATTAACATTTAAAATATCGATGACGGATTAGAGAGTTTTCGGACAAGTGGACTACAGTGCTCGTTATTGAGATGTGCTTTGCGAAACTGTTACATGTCGACCATTTTATGCAAATTAAAGCTTACCCATGTCTGTGGTAGTTGTGAAGCGTGTGGCAGAATGTCTGCTTAGAAGTGTTGCCAAATCACTTACATAAAGTGTGAGAACACACGAAACAAATGTATGAATACAAAAGGAGCGTATGCCCGCCAGCGGCATTTATTATAGGTGGTTTGCATCATCTTATTCCAATGTAGGATCTGTCAATGAAATATAAAATTCGCAAGGGGTCGCAAATTTATTGTATATCCCGGCAAGTGTAGATTCTGACGTAAAGATTTCGCAGTCTTAGAGGAAGGTGTAGACATCCTATATTCAAAGCATGGATTGTTTTGTTTATTTTTGTTTTTTTTTTACATGGAAGTCGCCACTTATCAAGGCTCGGAGGCCACTCGAGGATAAGGGTTTATGCGTGTACAATAATCAATGGGATAATATCGTAGTAATCGCTAGTAATGTGAATCTGATAAAGTGTCTTACTTAAGGGGGCGGTTCATTCTAAGAAAGAATTGCCAAATGGTTACCCACCAGGCGCAACGTCATTTAAATTCGTTGACCTAATGAGCACCGATGTATTCATGGGATCATGCCGCATATACTATGAGTATGTACAGCTTAAAAATAGGAAGAGGCACTCTGAGATGCTGCGCCAGTTATATTCTAATAAGTGGTATTGAGAATATCGCATAAGTAGGTGTGTCAGAAATTTCGTGAAAAATATTGAATAATTCCACCCCATATTTCCAAGCTTATAACTCCTCGAAAAATGTAATTCAAGCCCTAATTTTTTTTCAATTAAAGGAGCAAGGACCAAAGTTTCATTAAAAAACACCAAAAAAAAACAACGTGTTTTTGTAAAAGGTTTAAAACTTCGGACTTTACAGGTAGATTTCTAAAAACACTACTTTTTTTTTTAAATTTTAATATATTATTTATTGACCTTTTCTCTTCAATTTTATGATATATAAAACTTTGGTGAGTAAATTAATTATTTACTTCTTAATAGACTCTTAAAAATGGGGTGGGCGTGAATTAAAAAAAACCGTTTGTCTAAAATATTATTTTCAGTTTATTGGAAAGAGCATAACATTTCACATTGACCCTGAAAATATAGTAAAAATAGAATCAATAGAGAAATTTTGATAGATTTTTAAAGTTTAAAAATTGAAAAATACTGAGTTCGTAAAATTGATTACTATTTAAAAAAATTCTATTACTTTTAAAACAACTTTAATAGTTTATTTTGGAAGTATAATCCATAAAGAAAAAAACAACCCACTTTTAAAAGAGAAATTACGAGTTTCTTTTATATTTTATTCGCAGTTTCGTGTAAGGGGTGTTAAAAATTCCTATAAAAATTCTGATACACCTATCGCATGGGTAGCCTTATTCTGTATAGATGTTTCAATTTCTATATATATTAATTTTGAAGACTACGTATATAGAATTTCTGTTCTGAATATGTTAGTGAAGAGTTGGAAAGCATTGAAATTATCAGCAAAAGAGAGTAATTAAAATTATGATTTTACGATTTTTCACTGAAAGACCGTAATCAAATAATATCAGATTGCAGACAAAAAGTTACATACATTACTTTTACGTTATTATTGCCGACGCTTTGATAAATATGTGTTGCGATATTGCGGCTTCATATTATCTTGACATTGTATTACAACGGATTTGATTTTTCATTAATGTAACTGAATTATCAAGAATTGATAATCTGCTAAGAATTTAAGCAATGTGTTTTTTATTCATATCCTATATTTGACGATATAGTTGTGTTCTAGTTTAACAAATTATACATTTCTCTAAAACAATATATGTACAAATATATGCATATATGATATGCATATATATATATATACATGTGTGTGTATATATATATATATACACTCTTTATTAATATAAACATGCATATACATATATGCATGTTTTCCTCTTATATAAGTAGACGTGTATAAGAGAGCAAAATAATAAATAGATCAAAATATTTGTATTTTTACTAGTGTAGTGATAGAATAATGTTTATATTAATAAAGAGTGTATATATATATATATATATATATATATATATATATCTGTCTGTCTCTCTGTCTGTCGGTCTGCGGATTTAAAACTCTATTTCTTCAGAAACTAAGCTGAGAACTTTAAATGATTGAATATCTATGAGCCTTTCTTTCATTGGTCAAATTAATGTTTAAAGGGATCAATAATGGGTTAAAATTAAAAAAAAAATCTTTATACATTTCGTATATCAATCTTAGTTTCTGTTTTTAGTGTTAGTTTTTAATAAGTTCATATGCGTTCCACGTTCGTACCATGGTAACGTCAGCAGCTTTGAATGTTACAGTTTTGCTTTCGGTTTCGATTCAAGCTGATAGCACCCAAGACCGTTTTTTATTCTGAAATCACTACTCTATAATAATATATCTGGACAAATTAAAATATTATATTTAAGTGTCTTTTCCGACCAGGAAAATCCGGGTGCCTCCCTGCTAGTATATATATATATATATATATATATATATATATATATATATATATATATATATATATATATATATATATATATATGCTAGCATGAAGGCACCCCTATATATATGTATGTGTGTGTGTCTGTGCGTGTGTCCGCGTGAGTGTGTGTGTCTGTGTTTTAATACCGTTCTTATTTTGTACTAGCGGAGCATGAAACATCCTACCGGATTCTAGGCATTCACCCACTAACTCATACATTCTAACCGATATATCTTTTAAAAAATGTTTTTGGTCCGGGATCTGACCTTAAACGATATCCGATGGTGAGGTCCAAGCTTGCGGGCTTTGGGGTGTGTGGAGCCACCCTTTAATTGCCATTGCTCCCACCTCCACTCTGACCCGGAGTGGTAGTGCCTGTTATGGTTCCAACTATGAGTTAAATAGAAACCGACTAAAAAAAAAAAACAAATATACTCTATTAAAAAATGTTCTTCAAAATCATTGAATTTGGCATAAAATAACCTGAAAGGGGTTGATATGCCGTAAAACAAAATCAAACAGACAAATAAAAACCTGCATTTTAAGTGCAGATTTTTTTCTTGCTTTGCACTTGGTTCAGCGAGTATATTTGCCAGGTAGTTGTTTACATCTGCTTTATGATTCCAGTTGCTCTTATAAATACTGTTTCCTAAGTTTCTCTTAATGTCTTACATAAGATCTTGGTATTCTGTTATACTTTAACCTAGGTACTGTTGTTTCCTAGCATTACTGTCAATACTATCTTTTACTAAATATGCCCTGTTCTCTTTCACGTCCGATATCACTATGTCAGCTTTAATAGCTCCGTTTATTAGGTATGTACATGTAGGAATTGCAAAGCTATTATTGATGATGAATTACTTGTTTGCAACAGTTTTATTGAGTATATGTTCCCATAACTTGCTGCTATATTCCATATTAGCACTTTTTAAAGATGGCCGATGGGGCTATTTACACAATACATGGTGTCCTATTGCATGTAAGCCGTCCTCCAGCAAAACCTATTGCTAGATTCTAGGTGATACACGATCCTTATTTTTGTGCGACGAAATTGTTGTATGCGCTCACTGCTGTAGGCATTCATTTACTTTCTTAAAAGCATTGACAATCACATTTTTTTTGCTTCTGTATTTGAGTTAGTGTGTGACAAAGTACAAATGAAAAACAAGACAGATAAATAAAAAAAGATTGATTTCTGGAGACCTTCGTAAGTCTATACTCAACGATATTTAATTTTACGACATATACATTATCATTATATACGTCTATGCATATATATCTATACATAAGGAGGGTAATATGTATATGCGTGAGTGTGTGTGTGTATTTTATATAGTCATAGTCGAAGCATTAGATTATTTATGTGATTTATATATATATATATATATATATATATATATATATATATATATATATATATATATATATATGGCTCCCTAGCTGTCTGTCCATCCCAGTCTAGACGTCTGCCTGCTTTAGTGATCAATCCTCAACTCTCTGAATCTCTCCAAAACTAACTATATTACGTGTTCTCTTACGTCACCTAGTTAGGTATCTCAGACCAACCTAATGTCCACAACTACTTATTAGTTTATTCGAATGGCTCCCTAGCTGTCTGTCCATCCCAGTCTAGACGTCTGCCTGCTTTAGTGATCAATCCTCAACTCTCTGAATCTCTCCAAAACTAACTATATTACGTGTTCTCTTACGTCACCTAGTTAGGTATCTCAGACCAACCTAATGTCCACAACTACTTATTAGTTTATTCGAATGGCTCCCTAGCTGTCTGTCCATCCCAGTCTAGACGTCTGCCTGCTTTAGTGATCAATCCTCAACTCTCTGAATCTCTCCAAAACAAACTATATTACGTGTTCTCTTACGTCACCTAGGTAGGTATCTCAGACCAACCTAATGTCCACAACTACTTATTAGTTTATTCGAACCCCCAAAATAACGACGTTGATACACCGGTTCTCTCCGGACCACCGAAGTTTAGCAACGTTGAGCCTGGCCAGTACCAGATGCGTGATTATTTGGAAAAGCGAAACGTGGTATATATCGCACGGTAAAATACCAGGTTGAGAAACTGGCCCGGTCTAAACTTTATAGATGGAATTCTCTTATGCAGTGGTAGGCCCCCTTTAGTGATGACGTCACGATAAAAATACCCTTGATGGCTTTGGCGAGGCATCAGATATTCGGCATACGACAAGATTTCAGTTACACTACAAACCCACGTAGTGAGTTCAAGCTCTGCTACGGCTGTGTTGGATATATATATATATATATATATATATATATATATATATATATATATATATATATATATATATATATATATATATATATATATATATATATATATATATATATATATAGTACAAAATTTTGGCCGACCTGTAACAACGTGGTCATCGATTTTTTTTTCTCCAAAAAAAAAAAGTTTATGATGTACAAAAAACTTTTTTTCAATAACATCAGAAGTAAATCGCATCTAAGGAGTTGATTGGATGAAAAATTTCCATGACAAATAGATCGTGGAATTGTTCATCTGTTAACAAAACAGATGTAATAGG
This sequence comes from Euprymna scolopes, assembly GCF_053919585.1. Lineage (NCBI taxonomy): Eukaryota > Metazoa > Mollusca > Cephalopoda > Sepiida > Sepiolidae > Euprymna > Euprymna scolopes. The sequence continues at coordinate 101,652,985 of NC_136495.1, forward strand.
GAAAACTACGGTGTAATAAACGAAAGTTATAAAAAGATGTGATTCTTTAAATCTCAGCAATATTTTGTTCTATGTGTGCTTTGCTATTATAGATAGATCCATTGAGCTTTATTCGTATTAACGGGGATTCTGTTTTTCCGTGAAAGTTTACACCTATTAAATGAAAACGGCATACATCATTGAAATTAACAATTTTTTTAATTAATTTTTAATATGCATTGTATGAAATTTTTCTCTGACCGCGCCATACGGCGATTTAATCTTACGATCCCAAACGCGGAACGGATTAATGCCGTATCCCGGTGTTCTACTATACTGTATTATATTCAATATCATCTGTCTATGAATCTCTCTTCTCCAACATTAAGCACGTAGTGCAGTGGGGCAAAAGGTGACTGGTTAATTGTAATGCATCAACAATCAACATATATATATATATATATATATATATATATATATATATATATATATTATGTATGAACCGAATATTCATGTTTTAGTTATTAAGTAGATATTTCCTTTATTAATTTGAATTTTTCACATCTCACTACATTTCACCGAATTGTGACTCGACAAAATCTTAAATATCGTATCATTTCCTTGTTTAATGGCCCAAAACGCAATTTAAGCCCTCATTATTTACCAATTAACCGAATACAATGATTCGCTTTACTGAAGTTTTAGGCCAACCTTCAATAATAATGTTAGCATTATCTCTTGTCAAATCTTTAGCACGTTTTGCGTCGTCGCCAGCACCGACAGCACGACATCTTCAGAATCTCGGCTAGAAAATGGATATAAATTGTAAAGGATGTAGGCTATAATGACCCTGGTTAGTCGCCAATCGCCCTCTATTTCTCAGCTAGGTGGTCATCGATGAGAAAATTGCTTCTCAGTGGTTATCACCAATTTAATAAGCTCTCGCGTGATAAACGTTATTCGACCCAGCCAATTATTTCTGCCCGTCTTCATCATAGATTGTCATTAGATGTCGTTGGAATCACATCGCTTATATATTAGTTCGTCTTTTCGTGTTTCTTCTGTTCTCTTTTGCTCATAGTTTAAAATGGGATAACGTCGCGTTAAAGTCAATAGATATTAAGAAGTGTAAGAGGTTTATAACGTTTCTACCATTCACACATCCGAATATGAAAGTGATTAGTTGGTATTATTCATTATCGAGAGAATTTCGATGTACATCTTCACATACTTCAAAAGAGCCATTAATCAAATAAAGTACAGCCGATTTTCCCGTCTGCATTAAATCATACCGATAATAACACTAAAACTTTCATATGCTTATATGGTTAATCTGTTAAGCTTAGTCTGCATTCGATTTTCTTAAAATTATTAATTTATTTCTTCTTCTTTCAATGTATATTATATTTTTCAGATTAGCAGACTCTCACAAATATGTTGTATATTGATTTATATTTGGGGAGATAATATATTAAAACGTGGCATGTGTTATCTAGTGGATGTAAGATATTGTTCTTTTAACAGACACATAATAAACGTATAAATCATATGTATGTTGTTTAGCCAGGATGACATGATATTGACGTGTAAACTGAATCATGTTGTATCATACTTATTGCACGGGATATATTTACAGTTCATATGTAAGAAGAATAATATATGCTTCATACTTTTTTTCTTGAAGAGTTCTATACCTTCCCGCTGCTCCGTAATGAACCATGAAGCGATCAGCACCATCCAATTGAGACACATGTACTTATCTGTGGAAGTATAAAACACCTCTTTATATTTTTATAATATAAATTTATTACAGTTGCCTCAAATGGTTTTCACAGAATCTGCAGTTCGTCTACATGTTCTATTCTTACAGCTGGCTCCCTAGCTGTCTGGCCATCCCAGTCTAGACGTCTGCCTGCTTTAGTGATCAATCCCCAACTCTCTGAATCTCTCCAAAACTAACTGTATTACGTGTTCTCTTACGTCACCTAGTTAGGTATCTCAGACAAACCTAATGGCCACAACTACTTATTAGTTTATTCGAACCCCCAAAATAATGTTTACATCTATTTTCTATTTTCACATTCCCTTTGCGATTCACATGTCAATCATTTCTTCCCAATTTAATTGTTTACTCTTCCAATCATAATAACTGATCCAACGACCATCCGTCGCTCAAAGCAATTAATAAGAATACAATAACAATAACAATAATGTTTTGACCCTTGACCCCGCTTGCCACAGTTAACAGATACCACGCTATGATCACAGCTTAAAGGGTCATTACATTACAAATAGACCTTTGAAATAGTATTTGGCATCTACTTAGTCTGCATTCGATTTTCCAAAAATTATTAATTTATTTAAACCGCTTTCAATGTTTTTATATTTTTCCGATTAGCAGACTCTCCCAAATAGACCATTGAAATAGTATATGACATCTACTATTATTAAGTGTTTCGCAAGAACTTTTAATAATATTAAAACAAAAGAAACACCACCATTTCAGAAGTAGTAAGGAACAGTTCATATTCGTTTTCATTAAAAACAAAAAACAAAAAAAAAACACCAAGGCTTAAGACGGCAAAATTTGTAATGTTTTTCGTCCATTATTTCAATTGTTGTACTTTTATTTTCTACAAATATTGTAGATTAATTCCACAGATGTTAAAGATATTAGAGATACAAAATTTGCCAAGCCCGAACACGTATCTTTCAATTCATTTCGCAAATTAATTTGTAGTTGCATAAAGGGTGCACTTTGTGTGCTTTGAGGACTGGTAGACGCATTATTCAAGTAGCCCATCCTTATTGACTTATTAGACGAATAAAGAATTTATGAGAATTGCGATTATTCGTATAGCCGCATTGTTTAAAAGGTTCTCATAAAGTCCATGAAGGTAATTGAGGGTAATCTGTAATTTGTTTTACAGGTTCGTAAAAAAAAACATGATTATCCGAAAATAGTCTCTGTAATAATTGGGAAAACAACTTTTAATTAAGACGAATGCAATACTTTCTTTCACATCGAAAACTATATGGGGACGTTATTTCAAAAGGAAAAATAGGCGCCACGCAAGCATATGCCACAGTAAGAATGCGTTCAACGATAAATGCAACTTTTCCGAAATGAACCAGCTAGAGTGTTCTAGACGATGCTAATTTTTACAATATTATGCATAACTGGCTGTACTCGCCAGACCACGCGTAGCCATGTCTGAATCTGGTTGATACAAGTATCATATTGATCTGTATCTCAAAAACACACGCATACACAAATACGCGCAGGAAAATATACGCGCACACGCAAATATGCACACAAATACGCACACACGCACACGTGCAAACACACACGGAAGCACACACCCAAATACACACACACACACACACCTAAGACACACACGCAAAACAACAAACGCACAAATAAAAAATAGAAACACGCACACACATATACAGACACACATACACACGCCAACACGCAAACATGTAAACAAACCCACGGACAGAAACAGAAAAAAACACACAAACGTACAGACAAAAATACACAAACCCGCGCACACACACACACACGCAAAAACACACGGACGAATACACACACGGGTAGAAACAAACTTACGCAGACACGTGAAAAAACACACTCCCACACACAAAATAAACACAAACACGAACATACACGCAAATACACCATTTGAACCATTGACAGCCAATTTTCTGGTCGGAAACCGAGTAAAAAGATGTTCCCATATGTCAATGCTCCTTAGGTCAAATTGACAGAGTTATTTTGTAGGGGAATGGACACACACACAGAGATATACATTTTCACATATATAGATATATAGATTAAACATGAAATTCGTTTCGTCTTAAAAAAACAATTCGTAAACATGTTTTGTAGATTAGAATAAAGCGGAATATATACATTTACGAATACCTTTTTACGAATAATCACGAGTATATATTTTTTTCAGAAGACAAACTACACTTTCGTGTTATTATTTAAAAAGAGTTTGACCCAGACATTAATACCTCAATAGCTGTCAGTATTTTCTGAAACGATAAGTAAAATATTTGTGGGGATGATTCGAGAATATCTTTATCAGTAGATGTATTGTTAAGTGCAGTACTAACATGTTCCTTCTACGTTTTCACAGATTTTAGCCTCGTCTGTCTATAAGTCTCGATTGGTCTAATTAATTAGTGATACTCCATTTCCTTGTAGACCGACCATGTTTTATACCTTCCTCAAATGCTGTAGAATTTTATTTCTATCGAAGGTTCCTGGAGATTAGTAACCTATGTAGATCACCAAACGTTTTATGTTGGACTCACGGTTCTTTGTATATGGATTTCTCATGATGTGTATAATTTCTTTTTGCCGAGTGAGATTTATCCTCAATACAAGCTTTGTGGTAACTATGAAGTTCAGCGATAAGAGTCTGTACGTATTCAGTTTCTTACTAAACCAATCTTTATGTTTGGAAAATAGGCAGCCCAAGCATCATAAAAGATTAAGTGAGTAGATTCATACAAGGATTTCTAAAATAATTAAATGTAATTACTAGGGATATGACAACAACATATTCCTTTCCTTGTTTGACTCTCAGGTATATATCCATTAGTATATGTTTTTTATGTAGAGTTATGTGGTTTTCAGTTGATTAATTTTGTCTAATTTTGTTGGATGTATTAATACATAAAGAATCAACACTGAAAAGAATTTACTGTTGTCCTAGCCCTAGTAATTACTTATCCCCAGAAGGTCAAGCACTTCATAAAGCTGTTCAGCAAAAATAAAAATAAAAAATTAGCTGGTCATGAGTTTTCAGCGGTAAAGTGTTTATAGGATTTTTGATTGAAGAATTTTTCACCCTTCTGCAATCAAAAAGAAATTACATTTTACTACAATGCAGACCATGATCTGAAACGTAGACTGTAGTGTGAAAAGACCGTGCCAATTTCAAGTCAACCCGATCCCGTCATTCTTTCATCACATAGTTGATCATGTGCGAGTCCTCAGAGAGCAGGTGCATCTAAACAAAGCTGCTTTGTCACCAATGGAGGATACGAACCGCACAATTGCTCGCAGATTTTGTGTGAGAACGGTCATCAACCATCGACCTGCCCATGTGCAGTGGTCTAACTAGAAACTTCCAGCAATATACTTTGCCTATATCCATCGCCTTCTACCATTGTCAAAAAAACTTGTTTTGCATGAAGAACTTAGAATGAACACACATAAGTTATTGAAACAGATTTGTTTGCTAGAATACCACACAAGCTTGGATTATAGTGGAAATGGCTTGTGTAGCACCATCCACAGTTTTTGTAACTGATGATGACACACCATCGGTACAAAGTTTTCCACAGATAGTATAAATGACCAGCCTCAGGTTTCTCATCAAAGTTTTCTTTTTTCTAGGTGCAGGCATTAAAAAGTTTTAGATGGAACACTACACATCTCTAAAGATAAAAACTGGCAGTTTGTATTTAGGTGCGCCTGTTATTCTACTGGGAGAGATACAGTCGGAATGCTCGTTAAAACATGCAGTTTGGAAAAGGAAAACCTCTCATTTAATACCTTGGGTTTACTGTATTTTCTGCATGTTAGCGGACATTGCACTGACGAAGATTAAGTTTTACCAAAACGTGTGGTTGGTACAGCACAAAGCCACTATCAACAAATAACCAATTTGAATTTCCGAACAATTTAGTTGTGGTGGTGGAGCTCATAGGTCGAAATCGACGAGTGTTTAGGATATATATATATATATATATATATATATATATATATATATATATATATATATATATATATATATATATACCGGAAAAAGCAAAAAAAAAACACAAGAAGAATTAATTTCCAATTTTTCAATGTTTTCAAAGATGGCAATAGTTTCGGCATAAACCAGACAATTACAAATTTATATCAATGAAAAATCGTCGTACTTACACCTCATAAGATATGTTTTAAAAAAAATTATAAAGTGTGTACTATCTTGGCACATCTTGCCATGTTTTTATTCTGTAAAAACTACATCGGGAAGTAAATACCAATCCCCGGTGCTTTTTAACATGTCCACCATCTGTATATATATATATATATATATATATATAAAATATATTTTAGTCATCGACATACAGACCTGTTTCGTTGTATCACAACTCATCAGTGCCGCTAGACTAACACCTCTCCCAAGCCGAGGATCGAACCTACAACCGTCGTGATGACAGTCGGCAGTCCTACCCCTTGACTATGGAATCGGTGGCCGAAATTAACCTGTCCGAACGATTATTTAAATAAACATTCGTCCGCTACTCGTAGAGGGCTCAAACGTTTGTTTGTAAACAAATCGCGAGCTTCGCATTATTTCAGCTAAATTAAGTAGCGAGTAAGATAATTTACGAGAGTGCTCTACCAAAGAGGGGAGCTTTATAAAATATATTTTAGTCATCGACATACAGACCTGTTTCGTTGTATCACAACTCATCAGTGCCGCTAGACTAACACCTCTCCCAAGCCGAGGATCGAACCTACAACCGTCGTGATGACAGTCGGCAGTCCTACCCCTTGACTATGGAATCGGTGGCCGAAATTAACCTGTCCGAACGATTATTTAAATAAACATTCGTCCGCTACTCGTAGAGGGCTCAAACGTTTGTTTGTAAACAAATCGCGAGCTTCGCATTATTTCAGCTAAATTAAGTAGCGAGTAAGATAATTTACGAGAGTGCTCTACCAAAGAGGGGAGCTTTATAAAATATATTTTAGTCATCGACATACAGACCTGTTTCGTTGTATCACAACTCATCAGTGCCGCTAGACTAACACCTCTCCCAAGCCGAGGATCGAACCTACAACCGTCGTGATGACAGTCGGCAGTCCTACCCCTTGACTATGGAATCGGTGGCCGAAATTAACCTGTCCGAACGATTATTTAAATAAACATTCGTCCGCTACTCGTAGAGGGCTCAAACGTTTGTTTGTAAACAAATCGCGAGCTTCGCATTATTTCAGCTAAATTAAGTAGCGAGTAAGATAATTTACGAGAGTGCTCTACCAAAGAGGGGAGCTTTATAAAATATATTTTAGTCATCGACATACAGACCTGTTTCGTTGTATCACAACTCATCAGTGCCGCTAGACTAACACCTCTCCCAAGCCGAGGATCGAACCTACAACCGTCGTGATGACAGTCGGCAGTCCTACCCCTTGACTATGGAATCGGTGGCCGAAATTAACCTGTCCGAACGATTATTTAAATAAACATTCGTCCGTAACTCGTAGAGGGCTCAAACGTTTGTTTGTAAACAAATCGCGAGCTTCGCATTATTTCAGCTAAATTAAGTAGCGAGTAAGATAATTTACGAGAGTGCTCTACCAAAGAGGGGAGCTTTATAAAATATATTTTAGTCATCGACATACAGACCTGTTTCGTTGTATCACAACTCATCAGTGCCGCTAGACTAACACCTCTCCCAAGCCGAGGATCGAACCTACAACCGTCGTGATGACAGTCGGCAGTCCTACCCCTTGACTATGGAATCTGTTGCCGAAATTAACCTGTCCGAACGATTATTTAAATAAACATTCGTCCGCTACTCGTAGAGGGCTCAAACGTTTGTTTGTAAACAAATCGCGAGCTTCGCATTATTTCAGCTAAATTAAGTAGCGAGTAAGATAATTTACGAGAGTGCTCTACCAAAGAGGGGAGCTTTATAAAATATATTTTAGTCATCGACATACAGACCTGTTTCGTTGTATCACAACTCATCAGTGCCGCTAGACTAACACCTCTCCCAAGCCGAGGATCGAACCTACAACCGTCGTGATGACAGTCGGCAGTCCTACCCCTTGACTATGGAATCGGTGGCCGAAATTAACCTGTCCGAACGATTATTTAAATAAACATTCGTCCGCTACTCGTAGAGGGCTAAAACGTTTGTTTGTAAACAAATCGCGAGCTTCGCATTATTTCAGCTAAATTAAGTAGCGAGTAAGATAATTTACGAGAGTGCTCTACCAAAGAGGGGAGCTTTATAAAATATATTTTAGTCATCGACATACAGACCTGTTTCGTTGTATCACAACTCATCAGTGCCGCTAGACTAACACCTCTCCCAAGCCGAGGATCGAACCTACAACCGTCGTGATGACAGTCGGCAGTCCTACCCCTTGACTATGGAATCGGTAGCCGAAATTAACCTGTCCGAACGATTATTTAAATAAACATTCGTCCGCTACTCGTAGAGGGCTCAAACGTTTGTTTGTAAATAAATCGCGAGCTTCGCATTATTTCAGCTAAATTAAGTAGCGAGTAAGATAATTTACGAGAGTGCTCTACCAAAGAGGGGAGCTTTATAAAATATATTTTAGTCAACGACATACAGACCTGTTTCGTTGTATCACAACTCATCAGTGCCGCTAGACTAACACCTCTCCCAAGCCGAGGATCGAACCTACAACCGTCGTGATGACAGTCGGCAGTCCTACCCCTTGACTATGGAATCGGTGGCCGAAATTAACCTGTCCGAACGATTATTTAAATAAACATTCGTCCGCTACTCGTAGAGGGCTCAAACGTTTGTTTGTAAACAAATCGCGAGCTTCGCATTATTTCAGCTAAATTAAGTAGCGAGTAAGATAATTTACGAGAGTGCTCTACCAAAGAGGGGAGCTTTATAAAATATATATATATAGGATTGGTATATATTATAAGGAAATAATTACCACAGATACATATATATATATATATATATATATATATATATATATATATGTGTGTGTATGTGCGTATGTCTGTGTGTATATAGAGAGAAAGAGATTGATAGGGGGAAAGAAATGAAGATCGAGTTAAAGATACAAGGAGAGAGAGAGAGCGTGAATATTTTCTTGCTGAAATAAAACATACAATAATGTATAGAAGTTGTTTAGGAAGTAATATATATATATATATATATACATATATATATATATATATATATATATATATATATATAGAGAGAGAGAGAGAGAGAGAGAGAGAGAGAGAAAGAATAGCCCAGTATTCTCAATCGTTTTTTTAACAGAAACATTCATTTCAAATACACTTCTGTCATATTAAAGATCATACTGTTGATTTTATGTTAAAGCTTTCGTTTTGTGTTGTAATTAAACTGCTCAAATGCACTTGTCATGTTAGGCTGTGTAAGGTCTAAACTTTGGTCCAAATCGCCTGACCCTTTCTTTTATCAGATTAGTTACTTTCAATTATCGAGACTTATCGAAGACACACCGATACAAAATATATCAGAGATCACTGCCAGATACATGAAATACATTGGTGTGAAATCTTGTAGAACTTGGGCATAATCTAGAATGTATTGTCTACTAATTCACTATGGGGAAACATATTTAATTTTCTCATGGTGCAACGCTTTAGTTTAAAATAAAATAGGTAACTAATGGATTTGATTGAAAAATGGCCGATTTCATTGATTTCAATGATAGTGATATAGGGTAGGGTGAAATTATCCTTGATCATTTTTTTAAATCTCGGGAATCCTCAGGTTTCCCACATAGTAAGATAAAATATTTATTCTTATTTTACCAATTTTCATATACTGATGAGGAACATAAATATTAATACATAAAGAATTATACGCATTATCGAAATATTTTTATACAGAAAACCATAAAATATTTATAAATTGCTTTCAAAGCAAAAATAACTGACATTGATCTTTCTTATATTTTATTACGAAAATAATGATGGAGATATACTAAACACAAATACATATTTCCATCTCATTGTTCTGTCATATTTTACTATATACATCTTCTAAAGTATAATTACCTTAATAAAATATAGTATCTTATTAATCTGAGAGTAATTCAAGCAAATTATTTGTAATATGTTTTTCCTAAAAAATTAAACTGTATTGATCTTTTTCTCACACTTTTTCTCTTTTTATATCTTGCATGTATGCTGCAGACTTATCCGTTATAAGCCCAATAAAATTAGGCAAAAGTTTAAAGAAGTTAGAAATAATTATAGGATAAAAATAACTCCAGCTAAGAGAAGGAAATCTAAAGTCAACAGAAAAGTTATCTTGTTGCAATAATCAGTAACACGTGATTTCTGGAAAATTTATAAATGTATAGTATATAATGGTCAATCGAAAATTCCTTCACTATCCTACTACATTGAGATTTTTTGTACAAAATTTTAAAAGGCTAATCTACTTGCCCGGCGTTTTGCCTCCAATTCCACTTTGAAGCCATAAGGTCACGGCTCTCATATTTCGTTATGTGGACAGTAGCCATACTCATGATTATGTAAGTCACCCTTCCATTGTTCGTAATGTCATAATAAATTTTGACCCATCGAAGACATGGGTACCTAATTTTATCCCTGCTATACTATTAAAATAATCCTCCGCTAAAATTTCTTCGGCTCTCTCCAAGCTCTGCACCAATTAACAACGAATTTTATTTTTCCGACTACTGGTAATTTTTTCTATTATACCAGTTTACAAGCACTCTGGCGAAAGAACTGCCCCACTCAATTATCGCCCCATTAGCCTTCTCCCCCTGTTTGCCTTTGTATGAGTACATAATCAAGCAAGCACTAGTCCGCCACCTCACCTCACAGACTATAAACTTTTATCCGACCAAAAGTATGGATTTAGAAAAGCCTGCTCTACTGCAGATATACTAACTCTAATCTCCGAACGTATATACCAAAAACTGGAAAAGACAGTATTTCTAGAAAAATCCAAGACATGTAACAGGATTTTACACGATGGTCTTCCCATGAAGATCAAATCTTATGGTATTGCTAGACGTATACTTAACATAAGATAATTCTTAGTTAAAAGAAAAATCCGGGTTGTCTTGATGGTTGTACGTTAAAACAACGTAATATAAATGCGGGTGTGCCACAAAGGTCAATCCTTGGACATTTATTATGCCTGGTATTCATAAATTACTTACCTGATGATATTTTTTTTCTCAGGTTGGGAAATTTGCTGATGACAGCACACTCTATAACAGACACAAAGGTAAAACTAATGAACACATGTCTAAGGATTTTGCTAAAACCCTAGAGGAGGAACTCTCGTCTGTAGTGGAATGGGACCTAATCTGGTTGGTGACGTAAAATGCTGTGTCGACTAAGATTATTTCTTTTAATAATTACTAGAAACCTTCTCAACTACGAATTTCCATGGCCAATGAGGCACTACCTTAATTTACTTGCCTCAAGTACCTAGGTTAATATTCACGGACAACATGAATTTGGACAAGTACATTGATGTGACTGCCAAGGCTGCTGCGAAGAAGGTGGACTCTTCTTAGCGCGCTAAAAGGCTACTCACAACTGAACGTATTCTTTATCTGTAGACGCCCAGAGTTCGACTATGGATTAAGTATTGCCGCCACATGTGGGATGGTCCACATATCACTAACCTCCCGCTCCTGACGGGATTCATAAAAGAGTCGCCAACCTAATAAACACTGAGCTATCAACTAAACTACCTCTACCTCATCGCCAAAAAGTCGCATCTTTGGGCTTCTTTTACAAGTATTTGGATGGTGGTGTTCTGACGAACTATAAGCATTAGTAGCCCCTCGACGACAAAACCATTTACGAACCCGACAAGCAGAAAGCTCTACCCCCACACTGTAGAGATGGCTAGATAGAGTTAAAATTTCTAATCGAATAGCTTCTTTTTCCTGGACTGCTGTACTTAAGTATTCTTTCCCGGTCCCTGCTTTTCTGACTGTACTGACATGCAGAAATCTTAGTGTAATGCAAGCAACTTCTTAACTTCCTAAATAATATCCTAGCAAATAGTAGCGCCTCACAACTAAGTGGCTTTGTGCTCTGGTTGGTGGAAACTGCAATAAAAAATAAAATAAAGAATGTTCTTTTTTAACAATTTATCGTGGCTCAGAAGTTAAATAATGAGGCTGGAGAGTTTTTTGTTTTGGTTTCGATTCTAGCTGATGTCACTCGGGTCATACTTTGTTACGTTTGATATCGCTATATATTATGTAAAATATAATCATCGATAGCGAATGTGCCTAGTAAAAAAATACGTAATTTGCATGAATTAAAATATCATATTAAAGCATATCTTTCGACCAGCCAACGCAGAGCAACCTGCTAGTACTCGATGTTCTCACATTAAAATGTATTCCTATGTCTAACCCTTTCGTTGTAGGGAAACTGGAAAATATGAACATACATTTCGCTGCTTCAATGGATAGAATTTATGTTTTACAAGAAAGATTTGCATGACTATAACTAAATGTTGTGGCTTTATTATGTGTATGTTAATTTGGAATTTTCATTGTAAATTACATCTGGAAAAATATTTATCTTACTTACGAAAATCTTACTTACGAATGAACTGATCAATACACAAGAAATATCGGAGGACAATGCCGTAAGAAGGCGTCAATATACGATGGATCAACCGAGGTAGTTCGTCAGCTAGGCAAAAAACTCATACTTTCTTATGTTCTTGTAAATGTGTTATGTTTTTCATGTTGGCTTTTAAACAAGCTTACAACAGTTATGAACCTACTTTTTCATTGTGTATAGAAAACATTACACGTATAGCATACATATTAATAGTATAAGTCAAATTTTAGTTCCCCGACTAAAGAAGGGTGGACCTGCAATTTCACCCTTGTCTGTTCGTCCGTTCGTCTGTTCATCTGTCCGCACTTTTCTCAATAACTACTCCTTGGAATGTTTTGAAATTTTGCACAAGCAGAAAACATGATATGAGTAAAAAAATAACAGAACGGATTTTCCGGGAACCCCCCGATTGCCCCGCCCCTAGTTTTGTCCTTTCTGGCTAAAATGGCTTAGAAAATTGATGCCTTGACTTTTATAAAATTTTCTTAAAAGTTGTAACTAACTGATTTCTATATAATTTTGTCGACTATACTTCGCGATAAGTCTCCATTTTTTGGACTAGTTTAACATATTTGTCCAATATTTACTGTGTATATCTATTTAGCAGTTTTGTGTGGTGCTGAACTCAACATTTAATTATGTTAAGGCTTGGGGACTTCTGAGGCTAAATAGGGAGGGGGAAAATGATGGATTTTCTTTTTATTCATGGTGCGGAACTTAAATTTACATATGTTAAGACCTACAACTGAACCCTTTGTTAATTTTCATCAGGATTAACCCTGGGGACTTTGGGAATTAATGCGGGGGTGCAAATGTTTTTTGTTAAATTCACTAATACTGTTTGTAGTAAGGGAAACGTAGTAAATGAGTTCAGGTGCTAAAAGAAATCGGACGAACAAACCGTTGCCGTTTTTGGAAACATATTAGAAAATAAAGCACACATATTGTTGCCAGTATTAAACGTCATTTTTGGCCACATGTCGCCTTCGAAGTTACGAGAATTATATCATGCATTTCGTCGGAGATGGGGATTAATTTTGAAATTGACTCATAAGCTCTAGTTGGGTCATTTTCATTTTCATATGGCAAAGTTGATGCGTAAAGGTTAATTGGAAATATAAAATTGATTTAATTAACTGATTAGATCATAAAACCAGGGAACATTTGGACCAATGCTGTGTAATAAGAGAATGAGGAAAGTTGGACGGAAATAATGAGGATGATGCGAAAGTAGAAATGGAGTCAAATGTAAAAAACACAGTTCAGAATAAACAAAAAATAATGTCACATGGAACAAGAAAATGAAATTAAAAATCTTATTTCATAAAGGAGAAAATTAATTTTCCGACCGTATGTATTATTATTGTTTTACGTACAGTTGTAAACACGTCTATCTTACGTTATAAGCGATTTAATTTCAAATATACACTATTAATCATTATAGATTTTCACGAAACTATACGCATGAGAATATGTCTCGGCTGCAATTTATCAAAATGTGAGGGCAATATGTATTATTTTCTGTAAGTTACAAACATATTTACATTTAATTTTAGCTTTTTTTTTTTTTTTTACAAAGGCATCACCACATTATCAAGGCCCAGAGGCCACTCAAGGATAAGGGTTAAAGAGTGTACAGTAGAAATTGGCCAATATAGTAATCATTAGTAATGAAAATTTGGTAAATTTAATAACTTATATGGAACGGCTCATCAAGAACTTATTTACTTTAGACTTGAACACAACCATATTGTAGTCAGCCGGAAAGCAGGAAAACGGAAGACAATTCCACAGGCGTGCAGTTCTAAGAAAGAAGCTTTGTTCATGGAATCTACGTTTAGGTTTAGGCACAGATAAAGAGTGGGGGAAATTATTGATAGTGTTTACAGCTAGACGAGTGTTTCTTGTGAAAGTTTGGCGAGGGGGGACCATAGATTGAAGCTCAGTTGAACACTTTCCATGAAAATAACGATACATCAGAGACAAACTCGCAACATCTCTTCTGTGAGATAGAGGTTGCAAGGAGGAGAAAAGGACATCTCCCACGAGGCTACGAAGTCTATTTTGAACTCTATCAAGGCAGGACAAGTCCTTTCTAGCAGCTCCTGCCCAGATGTGGCAACAGTATTCCATCCTTGGACGTACCTGGCTCTTATATAGGTAGAGAATAGCATCAGCAGTGAGATATCTACTGGATCGATAGAAAGATCCCACCATTTTTCCAGAGGCCTTGGCAACAGATTTGATATACGTGTTCCATTTAAGATCAGGAGTAATGGTCAAGCCCAGAAGCTTGTCAAAACTTGAGGCCTCCTGAAGACGAGAGCCATTCATTTCAATTGATGACAAATGTGGATTAGAATGTTGATGATGTAAAGAGAGAAGCTTGGTTTTAGATGCATTAAAAGTAACCAGCCACTTCTTTCCCCATTGTACTACGTGCTCAAGATCAGAGGAGAGAGAATTGGAGAGAACTTGGTCGTTTACTGTCTTAGATGTGGTACCATAAATGGTAGTGTCGTCAGCATAAATGTCTACAAATGATGTAAGGATATGATTTGGAAGATCATTAATGTAGATCAAGAAAAGAGTCGGGCCCAGGATGGATCCCTGAGGGACACCGGCATTAATACTGTGAGCTTCTGATTTTTGCCCTCAACTACTACTCTTATGAACCTATCAGAAAGAAATGATTTAATAATTGAGAAGACTTTTCCAGCTATACCATAGCTAGCGATCTTATGAAGTAAACCTTTATGCCATACCCTATCAAAGGCTTTAGATATGTCAAGAGCAATTGCCCTAGAAAGATTGCCACCGTCGAGAGATTTGCTAATCCTATGCGATATAACTGTAAGGACATCTGCTGTAGATCTAGCAGAACGGAAACCATATTGAGTGTCACTAAGAAGGTTATTTTTGTTGAGATGTTTGATTACTTCTGTATTTAACACAGATTCTAGCAACTTACTCATGACGCACAGGAGACTTATTGGCCTGTACTGAGAGGGAGATGAGCGATCACCTGAATTCTTAAATACAGGGCATACTGATGAGATTTTCCAGGGAGATGGGAAACTATTCTCCTTAAGACAACGTTTAAACAGTTTTGTAAGTAAGGGCGCTAATTCAGGTTGAAGTTTTTTGAGTACTATAATTGGAATACCATCAAGGCCAGTTGCTTTACTCGAATCAAGGTTTTTGATTAGCTTCGCAACATCACGTACAGATATACGTATATCACATAGCGTGTTTTCTGATACAGGAGGAAATATTGGGGGTTGGCGGTCTTGGTCGCAAAGGGTAGAATTAGCTGCAAAGTTCTTGACAAAGAGTTTGGCTTTGTCTGATGCTGACGAGATTACCTCAGGTCCATTGATAATAGTTGGGATGGAGCACACGCTTCTGTTCAGGATTCTGTTTGCTATTTGCCAAAACTGGTGGGAACCAAGCCGCTGCTCAGCTACTTTGGACTTAACAGATTGAGCATACAACACTCTTGCGTTCCTTATTACTTTCTTACAATGGTTGCTGGCAGTCCTGAAAACAGCTTTAGTTTCCATACATCTATTACGTTTGAAGCAGTGGAAAAAGTGATTTCTGTGCGCAATGGCAGCAGCACATTCTGGAGAGAACCATGGCTGGCTATTAGGTTAAACACATTTTCTAAACAGAGAACATGTATTAAACTGCTACAATCTACTATCAATGGCGCAAAATTACACCGGGAATTATTCACTGTTAGTTAACTTTTCCTCATTACACCGTCATTATGCTAACTATTTACTATCGCTTTTTTCTCTTCAATTTTACCCTAAAAACAACACAGGCTTCTTTATATGTAACTTCTCTGTCGCTTCACTGTGCTTCATTAAATGCTTCCGATTTATTAGTTGCATGCTGAGGAACAATTGTTTAAAATATACAAATACAAGCATTATATTTTGATTAGTATTTAAGTGCCCGATAGAAGTGATACCCATTACATTAGTATGTGCTTATCTTACTGATAAACATACAGGTAAAAAGATAAGCGAACCTCGAGTCCATTATTTCATTAATATGTTAGATGTCAGAAAAATTAATACCGTTTTTGCTCTTCATAAATTAAATTAATTCCATACGATAAGTTCCAAGTGATTAGGAAGGTTTTTCTTCACTTATACAAAACGTTTATCAGATTTTCAATTATTATAGTTTAAGTATTTATATTTATATTTATTTTGTGCCTAGGCCTCCTTTACTTTATTATGATCAGGTCAGTGATGGAAAACCTCTATCAACTAACAATCCAAGGGTTTTAATCTAATTAACGTTTCCTTGTAACGCTGAGATACGAGCCTGCTAGTATATAATAACTAAAGTACCTGTTAGATTTAAAATCAAATTATATATTTACAGCGCTGACTTTATTTTATTAAGCATATGCATGTTTTATTAACGTATTTCTTATTGCATAAACAGGTTATAATGGGGTATAGAGCAACGTTGCTGGGGCTGTACAGCAACACATCAAATGAACAGAGCCACACGGTATTTTAAACATGTGCTTAAGAATATGCGCGATGTTCAGAACATTTCTGTGATGCTTTATGCTTTTTTACGATGAGGACATTCAGCAAATTTCTCGTATTTTGTTGCGTATTAGTAACTCTAAAAGTTATTCCGAACACTAATTTGTTAAAAGTTTTTTTTAAATGGTGTTTCGAAAAAAATGAATTCTACCAAGATTAGATTCTACATTACTTAAGACCACACTGGTTGAATATCTATCTATCTATCTATCTATCTATCTCTCAATCAATCAATCTATCTATCTATCTATCTATCTATATGTCTGTCTCTCTCCCTCCACCTCTCTCCCTTTCTCTCTCTTTCTCTATATATACATACATATATATATATATATATATATATATATATATATATATATTGAGTGAATGAGTAAGAGAGTGCGACAGACAAATAGAAAAAAGGAAATAATGGTGAAGACCAGGGAATTAATAGGACATTAGAAAGGACATAATGAAATGTATCAATGTAGAGGGTAATCAATATAAAGGTAAACGGAATACAGGTAGAGAACTAAAGTGATTTACATAGTATATGACGAAACTCTGATTATCACATAATGGATATAAGTGGAATTTTATGGGGTTAAAGAGATTGCAATGGGAAGCTAGTGGGTATGAGTCGAATACACGTGCTTTATATAGAGATAAACATTTTTCTTTCACCTTCTTTATATAAACTACAACATAATTATGTAGCTATATATTATCTCGATAAGTTTCCTTTTAATTTTTCCAAGGTTTTTCATATATATATATATATATATACATATATATATATATATATATATATATATATATATATATATATATATATATATATATATATAAGGGAGATACGACACAGATAAAAATCCTGACAGATATGACTTGACGTAATACTTTCAGGGTGATCCAAGCCAAAAAGGAAAAACTCAATATTTAAAATACGTGTCTATTCACAGCTGAACGTTTTGCTAACCGCATTTAATTTCCTCTGATGATATGAGCCATTATTGAAAATCCATGGATTAAGGAAATTAATATAAGCCTTTATATATATATATATATATATATATATATATATATGTATATATATATATATATATACTCCTTTTGTCAAACAATAAATTCTGAACTCGAATATATATGTCTATATTTTGATTTTCAGAATTTAACTTTAACTACTAAACTTATATATATATATGTATATATATATATATATATATATATATATATACAGAGAGAGAAAGGTAGAGAGAGATGAAGGAGAGAGAGAAAGAGAGAGAGAATGGGTAGAGAAATAAAAAGTGAGAGAGACAGACGGGAAGACAAACAGAGAAAAAGATGAAGAGAGAGATAGACAGATGAATAAATTAATAGATAGATAGATACGTAGATAGATGAAAAACATTACATGCATACATATATACTTACATACATATATACATACATATTGTTGTGGTGGCACCGACTTATTTAAATATGTGGGTAATATTACACATAAATAGCAAGACTCGGTTAGTCTGAGTGTGTATTAACCAGAAGTCACCGAAGGCCGAGGCGAGAGCAGATATATTCTCCAGTCAAGCCTCTCTTACTTGACAACCATTATTTAAATATACTGTAAATATACTTTTCCTAATACACTTCTTATTGATCTACTTTTGTTTTGTTAAGTCTTCATTTTATTGCATTATACGTTATTTGGTTCAACCTGCAAACATAACAGTTGGCGACGAAGATGAACGTCAAACATAACAGTTGGCGACCAGGATGAACATCAAATATCACAGTTTGATGAAGAAATGGAAAGAACTCACTAAAAAAAAGTACAACGCAACGGTTGACCTTTCTAAGGAATACAAGTTTTGACGAACGAAATAGTCATAAAAACGGATTTCACGCTAAAGAGAAGTTCGACTCAAGCGGAAAAAATCAGTAATTCAGCGAACATTGGAAAGCGGTAAAATATTTTCCTCGCGGAAGTACAACACTAAAAGAAAGAAACAGTAGTTTCCCAAGTTCCAAGAACAAAAACTGCATTCAGGTCAAAAAAGTAACCTCGATTAATAGTATTTTATTTACTAAAATACTAGTCGGGGAAAAAAAAGGACAAACCAAAACCTCTAATTGCAGTCTCAAAGAGAAAAAAAAAAACTCGAACGTGACAAAAGCGGCAAAAGCGACAATTTACGCCGTTTCTCTTGAAATACATCTTGAAAGAAAAACAACAAACTGTAAAAGTGATTTTTTTTATTTTGTTGTAAAACGACAAACAGATTCGTATTACTAAATTACGAAGAGCAAACGTACAAGAAAGTAAGATACGAAAAAAAGTTCACCAGTGGATTTACTAATTGCTGTTCTCCGTTAGCAAAACATCCACTAAAAACTTTTAAGTAAACCAAATCAAGGAAATATTTTTTTTAAAACTGAAGTTGTCACTGGATAACGCTATAAGACAATAAAACGTCACGCAAGAAAAAAAAAAAAACAAAAGAAATAATTTAATGTAGTCCATACATTTTATTTTTTCAATTGTGACTCGAGTTGTAATTTTTTTTGTGGAAAGAGTTGTACTTAAGTTCTGCTGTTACTTATTAAGAAGTGCCTAAAACGGAAAAGTCAATTGTATTTGGTGGTTTCAGTAAAAACCTCAATTTTTTTTTTATTTTGGGGTTGGATGTGCTTGACTCGCTAGCGATGTGAGAAAATATTATTCGAGCAGCGATATTATTATTATTTAAAACAGGAACTCTGAACAATTTTTGTTTTAACACAAACCATTTTATATTTTAGAATACACTGAAATAAATTGGAAGATTTATCTAGAATGTTAATGCAATTTTTACAGACGCAACAACAGGTACAAGCCGAGCGAGACGAACAAAGATATGAGAAATTATTGAAATGGAAACTGGAACAAAAAGAAAGGCAGAAGAAATTACAATTTTAGCATGAAGAAAGGCAAAATGAATGTTTAGCTAAAACACTGGAACTACTAAAGAATAATCGAGAAAATGTCGACAGTGCTAATTTCTCCCATACAACTATTTTTAATAGTATGGACACATTTAATTATGTCGGAGGAAGAAAAGAATTTTGAAGCATACTATACAAGATACAGGGATGTCGTTCAACTGAACTGAAAAAGTTGGCCAAATATCCAGAAAGTGAGCCTCTTACTCAGAAAGTTGTGTGTAGCAGAACACAGTAAATTTGTAGATTACATATTACCTAAAAAAAACTACGGAATTAGATTTCATGGAAGCTGTAAAATTACTAAAAGAATTATTTAATCCGATTATATCTCTGTTTTATAAGAGATGGTTGTGTATGAATCTAAGGAAGATCGACAACCAAGATTATTTGACATACGCCTCAGTTGTCAATAAAAACTGTGATAATTCTAAGCTAGCGGAACTAACAGTAGAAGATTTCAAATGCCTAATCTTCGCACGGAGGTTAGTTTTCACGAAAAAGCACAAATACGCAGACACTTGTTGTCTAAGCTGGAATCTGAGCAAGATTTAACATTTCAGAAATTAGCAGAGGATTGTGAAAGGGGCATTATACTAAAAAAGGATATAAAAAAGATAGAAGAATCCGGATGTAAGAAAGTTTTGAAAACCATACACACCAACGAATAACTATACAAATCAAATCAGTCAAAATGGAACGAGATATTCCAAATATAATAATTATAATTATAGTAAAGAATATAACAAGTCTCTTCCTAGATATAACTGTAAGAGATGCGCAGAAAGACATTGGGAATCAGATTGCACTTATAAGAAGAAAAAATTCTACATTTGCAAGAAAATCGGGCACAAAAGCGAGTGTTGCAGATATAAAGATGTCACCAGAAAAAGACTATAGCAAACAAAATCAAAGGATAAATTAGACAAAAATCGGCGAAAATGCATAAAAGTGGGAATATTTAAAAAAAATTACACCTAGATTCAGGGTCCGATATTTCTATAATAAACTTGAATACATGGAAAAAGTTGGGTAAACCAACCATGATGAAAACAAGTAAATGAGCTCGGACGGTATCTGGTGGTGAGATATGTAATCAGAGTTTTTTTTCTGTCTGTTTCGATTTACTACAAAACCGCACACACCTCGTCTTCTCATGTATCGTTCTCTTCTTCCTCTTCTACTTCTTGCTCTTTTTCTTCTTTTTTCTTCTCAGTCGTCAGAAGCGTCGTCTTTTCTTGACTACGTTTTTCCTTCTCGCTTCTTGCTCACAGTGACCCGTTTTTATGCTAAGCTAAACTCTCGTGTGTGCGAGAGAACACGAGATTTTGCGTGATTACTTGGCAATATTAACCGGCCGCCGCCATCTTGCCATTTTTCTTTGGACGTGCCCGCTTTGCAGAGTGCACACCTCGAGCGTTTGTCAGGTAAGCCCGTCTGTTCGCAATTTATTACACAAGATAAAATTTGGAGGAGAAGTAATCCTTCTGATAAAATTAAAAGGGATTACGAAGAAATTAAAAATGTTCGTATTGAAAAATATCGAAACTCTGTTTGGAATATATTTGATTTAGAAATTTGGACTGTGGGATAAGCCAATCAATATATTCTGTAAAAAAATAGAATGTACTACTCCAACAACAGGAAATATAAAAGAGGACTTAAAAAAATTATTCCCTGAAGTATTCATGACTAAATTAGGTCGTTGGAATAAATTTAAGGCCTCATTTGAACTTATAGAAAACACCAGCTCAATTTTTAGAAAAAAGCGAAACGTTCCGTTCGCTGGATTGGAAAAGATTAATAAAGAATTAGACAGATTGGAACAGACAGGCATACTATCAAAAATAGAACACAGCGACTGGCAGCCCCCACCGTATATGTAAAGAAAGAGAATGATGAAATCAGAGTGTGCGCAGACTTTTCGACAGATCTAAACTCCATATTACAAGATTACCATTACCCTCTACCAAGCCCAGAGGGAATATTCTCAAAGTTGAATGGTGGTAATATCTTCTCCAAGATAGACTTGAGCGACGCGTATTTACAAATACCGGTCGAGGAGAATTGCTAAAAAATACTATGCAGCAACACGCATAAGGGATTGCACAAATACAACCGGTTGCCTTTTGGCATCAAAGTAGCGCCTGCCATCTTTCAGCAAGCGATGGACAACATGCTGTGGTATTGAGTGCGCATGTACATATCTGGACGACATTGTTACCAGGAGCAAACCCCTAGAAGAACATAAGGAGCATTTTAAACAAGTATTCACTCGAATACAAGAATTCGGGTTTAAAGTAAAGAAAATAAATACGACGTTTGTACGAGCGAAATTAAGTATCTTGGACATATAATAAATAAACATGGGCGACGTCCAGACCCAGAAAGATCTGCGGCAATAAAAAACATGCCAGCACCTAATAACGTAACAACCTTGCAGAGTTTCTTAGGACTCGCAAATTATTACTAATCGTTTATTGAAGGGATGCATAATTTGCGAGCTCCCTTAAATGAACTGCTAAAAAAGAATTGGAACTTGACGCAAGAATGTCAAACTGCTTTTGACAAAATAAATAGCGCACTAACATCTGAATTATTTCTAACTCACTATGATACAAAATTAAATATATTCGTCGCTAGTGACGCTAGTTCCTACGGCATAGGAGCATGCATTCAACATATCATGCCTAATTGATCTAGAAAGCGATAGCTCACACTTCGAGAATGCTGCTTCCAGCAGAGAAGGCGTATTCACAGTTTGAAAAAGAAGCGTTGAGTATAATTTTTGAAGTGACTACGTTTCACCGATATTATATGGTAGACCTTTTATACTTGACACCAACCATAAACCATTAGTCACAATCTACGGATCAAAAGGATTGCCTGAATACACCGCAAATAGATTGCTGCGCTGGGGTATGGTCCTAGTGAATTACGATTTCCAGATACAACATCTAGCATCGAAAAAGATTTGCCATGCGGATGGACTTTCAAGACTGATACCACAGAAACATAATTTGGAAGAATCAGTGATTTCAGCAATTCGAACAAATGTCAAAGTGAAAAATATAGTAGCAAACATCATTAAAGAACTACCTGTAACATTGTCGGACACTAAAGAAAAGCCGATAAAATGAATGCATAAATGATACAAAAGAAAAAATATATAAATGACAAAAAGATTCAGCTAATGTTTTCCATATGTAACTATGTGTTATTATACAGCGAGAGAGTAGTAATACCTAAAACGTTGCAGAAGAGGATTTTTAGAGACTTCCACACAGGACATCCGGGGATAAATCGGATGAAGTCTCTAATGAGAAGCTACGTATACTGGCGTAACATGGGCATCGACATAGCTACAACACTAAATAGATGTAAAGGATGCCAGTTAGCGTCAAAATCCCCACCTATAGTACACACACCTTGGCCGAAAACCGACCACCCATGGTCGAGAATCCACATGGACTTCCCTAGTACAGTAGGAGAAAATTACTACTTAATTGTAGTAGGTAATTACACAAAATGGCCTGAGGTAATGCGTTGCAGGAATCCAACAACGAACAACACAATAGGATTCCTACACGAGTTATTTGCACGATTTGGTGTACCAGACACATTGGTCACTTACAATGGAACTCAATTCACATCCACAGACTTTAAGGAATTTTGTGACACGTTCCAAGTAAAGCATATCACTACTCATCCGTACCATCTAAGATCGAACGACCTCGGGGAGAGGTTCGTGGACACGTTAAACGAGCGTTTAAAAAAGCCATTGGGATACCAATGGAAAAAGCTTTGCAACAATTTTTGCAAATATATAGGATAACACCGCACCATAATACACCGTCAAACGTATCACCAGCTGATTTAATGTTTGCCAGAGAAGTGAAATCGGCGTTTGATAAACTATTGCCAAGACAGGCAATTGTCCAAAACACTACACCCATGATATAAAAGAAATATAACTCGGGAGATCGAGTTATTTCAAGTGCTACAGGAGTAACACCCCTTACTGGGAATATGGAGTAGTGGATAAATGCATTGTTGATTGTACATACATGATTAAAGGTCCACAAAATATACATAACAGGCACCTGAACCAAATAAAAACGCCACATTGAAGATGGTGATTATACAACAGCAGTCGAAGAGGAAGAAATCATGGACATCATATAGGAATCATTTAATTTGGAACCGCCTCAATATACACCTGAGTCCCGAAGATCAGGTAGAAAAAGAAAGTTTAATGAGCCATTAATGTTAAATCCCAAGAGAAAAAGATATTGAAATCTTTGTGACTTCAAATCTTGGGACGAGGGTGTTGTGGTGACACCCACTTATTTAGCTGGGTGGATAATATTACACATAAATAGCAAGACTCGGTTAGTCTGAGTGTGTGTTAACCAGAAGCCACCGAAGGACGGGGCGAGAGCAAATATGTTCTCCAGCCAAGATTCTCTTACTTGACAACCATTATGTAAATATACTGTTGATATACTTCTTATTGATCTACCTTTGTTTTGTTGAGTCTTCGTTTGTATTGCCTTATACGTTATTTGGTTCAACCTGCAAATATGACAGTTGGCGACGAAGATAAACGTCAAACATAATACATATATACATACATATATATTAAGAAAAACTCGGATTTGCTCAAGAAGTGGGGGAAAACAGTATGTGTTTTTTCATTAACTTCCTTATATATATTCTTTTTTAAATTATATTTTATGAAAGAATTTTTGTTGTGAGGCTTGGTCATATGTTGGGTACGATGAATAGAGATATGATAAAGTACAGTTTAAAAAAATCTTCAGCAAATGTATAATTTTTTACCACCTAAAGTTTAATAGTTTCCCATTTCACACTTTAGATTTGTACCTAATTTGTATTAACTTCTTATAAAGAGCTAAGTTACCTTTTATAGAAAGTATATTAGTTGTAATATATTTTATATAATAAAATAACACACACTTACGCGCGTGCATATATATATAGAGAAGGGGGAGACAGAAATTTCGTTTTTTGAGATAGTGGCCTTTAATTTAAAATGAATCACAGGAAAAAAAACATTTTAATACTAATACTAGTATGGGTACCCGGCGTTTTTTCGGTTGACATGAAGTTCCGTTTGAAACACGCCGGTTATACTAATCATTTTCATCATGGCTAACGTGGACACCCGCACAACAATTTAAAAATAACAGAAAGGATAGAAAACAGGTAAATGTAATCACCCCCAAAATGTAGTATCTGATACCCTCTCCACTAGATATTTCGGCAGAAGGGATCACTGTCCTTATTAAACTCACGATTTTGTGAACCTAAAAAAAATAACTTTTATAAACATTAATGCGTGCATTTATTTTTTATTTTGGTAAATGTATGCTTTAGCGGCCTAATTTATTTGCTAAAAAATAAAAACTATGTATTTTTATATAAAACACATTCTTAGATCCAAAGGCTTAAATAAAACCAGAAACAGATTCATTTTTATTATTTTTTAATCATTTTATATTTATTATTCGAGGCCGCTATATTGCTTTTTAAATTTGGCCTTTCTAAGGTTTGGCAGATTGGCCTTTTTAAGCTCTTTTATGAAATATGTTTTTGGCCGCCATATTGTTTTTGTAATGAAAGAGCGTAAAAAGGCCAAATTTGGCCTTAAAAAGCCAATCTGCCAAACCTTAAAAAGGCCAAATTTTAAACGCGTAAGGCGTGCACATTTAGTCTAATATACAATGATAAAAAACATAACAATTAATTTGTTTTTTTTATTTCAGACTTTTGTTCTAATAATGTTTTATATAAAAAAAAATGTTTTTATAATTTTTTGTCTGTCAAACAATTTACGCCGCTAAACTACACATTTACCTTTATATTTTGTAAGGACACTGTTTTTACTAGCTTTTGCTTTGTCCTTTATTTAAAGGACATTTTAGATTTGCTTTTTTAGGGGGGGCTTTTCGATTTGCTTTTTACTTTTCGTTTTATGTTTCTACTGTAATCCCCCCCCAAAAAAAAAATTGAATCTTTCATATTTTGGGGTTTGTTTTGTTTATTAAACTGTTAAGTGCAAGTAGAGAATAGTCTCATAAAAATAATTAAATTTATCGTTATTTTATGTTTCCAATGTTGTCCCCCCCTAGTTTTCCCCTCCCCTCAATCGCCAAACTTTAAAAAAATGCAAGAGGTTACATGTCTCGTTGAATGCTTGATGACTAAAAAGTGGGTGTTCATTTTACGTTAAATTTATATAGAAAAGTGATCCTCCACTCAACATGTTTATTTTTAATTGCTTTTCTCATATTTATAAAGACTATTTAAATGTATTAGGCTGAAAAAAAATAGATCTCCATTTTTTAGGGGTGAAACGCTGCTGGGTCACGTTGTATAAAGTTACCATTGTAATTAGAAAATTAAGTTTGTAATGGATAAAATTAACGCGAAAAAAGGAAAAAAGGTGTAAATTGTGGAAGGTAGAGGGAGGAGGAGTAGATATTCATTGTTTTAGGTATTAAACGACGTTGAATTACGTGGTAAAATGTACAGATTTCTGTATTGCCGTAAGGAATAAAATAAAACACTCAAATGAAATCTTTTCAGGTTTTTTCGTAAAAGTTTTTTCTTTAATATATTAAAAAAAAACATAAAAGCCAAGTATTTTTCTATCTACACGGAATTATTTTTCCGGCTAGAAAAGAAACTGATGAAATTACCAGATGATATTTCGTAGACGTTTGTTTTTTTATGGGTAGCATCTAGAGGCAAATAACTCTAAAAAAGGTTTTAAAAAAGGTCGCTGTTGGAAATATTATTTCCAAAATAAATTAAATATATTACCAATATAATTTTTGTTTAAAATTTATCAAAAAACAATGTTAAATAGAATACTTAAAATAAGTCCCACGCTAAACACATTAACTAAGATACTGCTATTAAGTAAAACCAATTTTTCTTAATGTCCTATGCAAATAAGGTGATCTCTTAATTGTATATTTTTCCAAGTATCATACCATATAGAAAAATAAATGAAAGATTAAAGTAAAACACACTTTGTATATATTGATCAAATTCTGAACAAACAAACAATCAGACAGAAATACGAATTTATGCATATATATATATATATATATATATATATATATATATATATATATATATATAGATAGATACTAATTATTCTCAAAATAATTTTTTTTATAATTTTATGTTTTATAAAACTTCAGGTATATGGGCGCCCCAACTCGCTCGTACAGCCCCAATTGCATCTAATTACGCTATATTACGCTATATGACGAGTCGACGGTTATCTTCCACGTGATTTATTGGGGATGGTTTATAAACGCACATATGCACAAATAAAGTAATTGAATTGTGTACAATCACACTAAAAAGTGTGACAATTGACAGGCGATAAAATTATAGTTACAAGTTTTGTTTTTTTCTTAAAACATGGATTTCTTCCTATTACGGAATATGATAAATTCGTATAAAGTCACAATCTCATCGTACTGCTCAGTCTGTCCGCTATTTATATTGCTTAAGTGGTAAGTGGCTCCATCCAGCCGAGAGGCCTATGTGGTCGTGCACAGGAAATGCAGCTGAAAATCGAAGAAATAAAAACAAATGAAATAGGAAGCGATGAAGTCGATTAACATATATGAGAGACATCAACGACGAAGCGATGATATAGGAGATTTTAAAAGAACAGCCAGCCTCGAGCAGGTTTTGATTTGTGAAAGGAATGACAAATTGTGATACATCAATGCATCAATCAAAGCAGCTTCGAATAATTTGACTACACATTCACATTTATATAAGACTACACCATTCCAGTAATTTTAAGCGCCACTTGACTCATGAAAGAGACGTTCCCAAACTACCTGGAAAATATACCAAGTGAAGCAAGTGCAAGAAAAATTCGAACAATTGCCCCTAAAACGACAGTTGAAATTGTAAAAATGGAATGTATGAGAAAGCACATGAATGTTTGGCACCCAGAAGGATGCAGATTTCTCAGCGAGAACATTACAAAAATACGTCGATTTTCAAATATTAATAATCTTTGTCTGAAAAAGTTGCAAATTAGGAGGAAGGAATTATCACACAAAATATTTTTCTTTATCAGACTGTCGTTGTTTTCGCAAATGAATTTAAAGTGTAAAATCATTTTAAATCTGGTAAACATAACGATGTTACTGGGTAATGAGGTCCGAAAAAAATAATGTCTTTATGGTTTGTTCTATTAACCGATGTCCAGGAGGAATAAAGGTAACACTCCAGTATATTTTTAAAAGCGATATTTCTAATACACTAATTACATTTTTTTTTATTGCGGCACATAAAAAGATAGATACACATTTAGAGAGAGTTGAGAAAAAATGGAGGAAAGATAAAAATGAACAATAAAAAAGACGGATTAAGAAACCTTCTACCGTTGGCATTGGTTTCTCTGATATGTGTTTAGTCAAAATTCATTGTGGAAACATATCGAGGATTACGGTAGAAAACACCTAAAAGATTCCAACATCCGAAGTAAAAGTGAATTTTGTAGAACGAACTGGATTCGATCAAGATACACACGAGTATTCAGTCCGTGTCGTTAACAACTTAATCACGATGAACTCACAGCATTTTAATATAAATATGTTACAAACTATTCTATTTTTTATATTACTGTAAGCAACGCCAGGTGGATCTGATTGTAATTCCAGTTTTAGTATTATAAAATAGCAATTACTGTGTAAGAAACCGGTCCAATTGCAAACTATTTTAGCTACAATTATGATTAGTTAGTATATGAAACTAATAATAATGTGTAGCGCTATGACTGAACATGTGTACGCATTTCGGTAACAGTATGGCAGCATCGCACCAGATTGCGTATAAAAATTATCTTGGAATCCTTGATGCAATACAATGAAAAAGAAATAATTATGTTAACGAAATTAATTCTAATAATCGTGGCGGGAAACTATCGCCAAGTAAATGTTATGTGAACAGGGTTCTTTGTGTGCAGTGTTTTCTGTGAGGATATTTATCTTTTATATACTATTTAATAAAATAGACTATATGAAACATATCTAATACTAAAAATGACGGATTTTTGTAATGCATCCTATAAAAAATAGGATGCATTACAAAAATCCGTCATTTTTAGTATTAGATATGTTTCATATAGTCTATTTTATTAAATAGTATATAAAAGATAAATATCCTCACAGAAAACAAAAAGTTGAAGAGTTACGACGACGGGAGTGTAATCATTAAATCAACTGATCTGTTAAGCTACAGAATTTATATATATATATATATATATATATATATATATATATATATATATATATATATATCAGAGGAAACATACTTTAATTTTAAATACCAAACACACAAAAAAACAGGCAGGTGAAATTATTAAAATTTCCTTAAGGCCTTATCGTCTGACCCTTTAAGAGGAAACGTCAGAATTATAAATTAAAAACTAAGAAACGAATGAGGAAAGAAGGGAATTTGGGTTCAGTTGGAAGACCAGTGAGAAAAATAAATCTCACTGTTCAGGTGGTTTTAAGTCAATAAATATCTCCAACTGATGTTTCAAAATCTTTTGTCTACACAGGCTAGGTCAAGAGTTATTAATGACTAACGCCTCAATGATATTGAGATGATAGTTCGACCTTGCACTGTATAAAACAGAAAACCACCCATCGGAATTATGATCAGAACACCTATTTATAC
Source organism: Euprymna scolopes (assembly GCF_053919585.1). Lineage (NCBI taxonomy): Eukaryota > Metazoa > Mollusca > Cephalopoda > Sepiida > Sepiolidae > Euprymna > Euprymna scolopes. The sequence goes on from NC_136495.1 coordinate 101,682,647, forward strand.
TCATCAGGTGATTACCAATGGCGGACTCATGAGCTTGGGAGTGCCCGGATGTTCTCGAAACCTGGTGTAGTCGAATATCCCGAGGGATATATTGGGATATTCTCATTTCTAATCTTTGGGATGTTTTGCCAACGTAGTCAGCTCCACACTGACAAACAAATTTATAAACAACAGAATTATTTTGAATGGTAGGCAAAACATCTTTACGAAAAGAAGAGAAAAAGGTTCGAGTTGTGTAAACTACTCTAAGCATAGTAGCTGGAAAACAACGTTGAGTAGCAGAAGAAATCCTTTTAACAATATGAAGGCCAACAGGACCTAACCATGGTAATTTTAAATAAATGGGACAACGTGATGGACCAATACGTTTAACACTATTAAATGTAGCAATTTTACGTTCAATAGTAGTTTTTATTATATTTATGGGATATCCATTGCTAAGAAAAATATTTGTGATTTCACCAAGTTCCGTATCAAGACGGTTTGGTGAACAAATCATAAGTGCACGATGTGTAAGAGCGCTAATGTGGTTTATTTTTCTAGACTGAGGGGCAAAGGAAAACCAATTAAGATAGAGCCCTGTAAATGTAGGTTTTCTGTATACAGAGGTCTCAAACGTAGAACCAACTTTAGAAACACGAACATCGAGGAATGGGAGAGAGCCACAGTCCTCGACCTCCATAGTAAATTGTAACGATGGATGCAAGTTACAAAGAAGACGAAGAAACTGTTCAGCTTCACTCTGTGAGGAAAACCATGCAAAAGTGTCATCAACGTAGCGTGTATAGAATGTTGGCTTAGTAATTTTGGAAAATAATTCGTTTTCCAAAAATCCAACGAAAATGTTGGCTAGCGAAGGACCAAGAAAGCTACCCATAGATATCCCGTCAATTTGCCGGTACATAATGTTGTTGAAACTGAAGGAGACTGATTTAGTAGCAAGTTCCATCAGTTCAACGAAAATTCGTTCAGGAAATTGTGGAGATTTTGAGGGGCCACGGTATAGATAGTCAGCATAAATACCAATGGTTTCATCCAAAGGTATATTAGTAAAAAGACTATTAATGTCAAAGGAAGCTAAGAACTCGGTATTTTTAGATAAAGATAATTTTTGTATATGAGACACGAATTGAAAAGAATCCGAGATACAATGGACCGAATAAAAAGAAAGAACAGGTTTAAGAAGACAAACCAACCATTTCCCAAGTTCGTGTTGTGCAGAACCCAACATAGATAAAATGGGTCGCAGAGGAATGTTAGGTTTATGAATCTTGGGTAAACCGTACATTCTAGGCCTTTGAGAGCCAATGGGTCGGATTCTATCATAAATCTCCTTAGAAATAAACCCGCTTTTATAAAGTTGAAGAAATCTTTTCTGGATTTTTTATTTCCATACGAAAAGTGTCATCATGGCTTAAATCACCCAACCAGCGAAATTTATTTTTGTCTTTATCGTCCAAGATTTGTAACATTTTGGAGATATAATCCGTTTTGTTAAGTATAACAACGCCCGATCCTTTATCCGGGCGAGAAAGATAAATGTCGGAATTAGACCTAATTAATTTTGCTGCTTCAAAATGATTTTTCTGCCAAACAAAATCACTAGATTTAGTATTTATGGCAGAAAACCTCCGACCTAATTCGCCCAACTGAATTTTAACACTAGTTAATTCATCAGTAGAGATAGGCGAATGGTGTTTTAATTGAGTATATAATAATTCAATTTCACTAAATATTGAAATTTTATCAACATAAAGGGGAGGAATGCAAAATTGTAAGCCAGCAGATAAAACAAATTCTTCCGTATTGGACAAAACATAAGAAGAATAATTAAATATATGTTTATCAAAATTTGTTATAATCCCAAACTTCTTAGTAATTAAATTTTTTAAATATTTATCATAAGAAGAAGTACATTTATTACGGGTAAAATTATCGCCATTGGATAAAAACTTGGAAAAACGGAGTTTATCAAAGAAAGATAGTTCTTTCCAAACCATGGCCCAAAGTAAAAGGTGTTTACTACGTAACAAATTATATGTATCGGAATTAAATAGGATTTCATCTTGTAGGAAAACACGTTGAACTGCCAATGTATTTCTACATTTAATTTTAGAAATACGATGACAGATATAACCGGGAGCAACATGATTTAGGCGGCAAGATTTAAGAAATTCCATCCTACACTTCAAAACGATTGACTTATTTTTAATACGTATAACTTTGTTTAACGTTTTGATAAATTGTGGGCTGTACCGACCTCGAAAATATGTAAGTAAATTCTTGGTACAGCAAAATGGAAGGAGAAATTTCAGAGGAAACATAATTTAATTTTAAATACCAAAAAAAAAAAAAAAAAAAAAAAAACGGGCAGGTGAAATTATTAAAATTTCCTTAAGGCCTTATCGTCTGACCCTCTAAGAGGAAACGTCAGAATGATAAATTAAAAACTAAGAAACGAATGAGGGAAGAAGGGAATTTTGATTTCAGTTGCAAGACCAGTGAGAAAAAAAATCTCACTGTTCAGGTGGTTTTAAGTCAATAAATATCTCCAACTGATGTTTCAAAATCTTTTGTCTACACAGGCTAGGTCAAGAGTTAATTATGACTAACGCCTCAACGATATTGAGATGATAGTTCGACCTTGCACTGTATAAAACAGAAAACCACCCATCGGAATAATGATCAGAACACCTATTTATACTAATCAGGTGATTACCAATGGCGAACTCATGAGTTTGGGAGTGCCCCGATGTTCTCGAAACCTGGTGTAGTCGAATATCCCGAGGGATATGTTGGGATATTCTCATTTCTAATCTTTGGGATGTTTTGCCAACGTAGTCAGCTCCACACTGACAAACAAATTTATAAACAACAGAATTCTTTTGAATGTTTTCCTCATTCGTTTCTTAGTTTTTAATTTATCATTCTGACGTTTCCTCTTAGAGGGTCAGACGATAAGGCCTTAAGGAAATTTTAATAATTTCACCTGCCCGTTTTTTTTTTTGTTTTTTTTTTGGTATTTAAAATTAAATTATGTTTCCTCTGAAATTTGTCCTTCCATTTTGCTGTACCAAGAATTTACTTATATATATATATATATATATATATATATATATATATATATATATATATATATATATATATAGTCACCACCATTCTGAATGTACTCTCCAGTGATTAGGTTGTGGATTTTTTATGAGTGTCCTAACACTCTACTACTGACATCTCTGTGGCTAATTTGAAACAAACCAATCTCCTAATTAGAGCAGAGTGATTATACAATTTGTTCGGATAATTTCCGATAGGAAAACGTCCACAAAAATTTGAAATTTTTATTTATCAGCTGTGGTTTGTGCTGATGCAACGTGCGGTAAGTTTCGAGAAAACTGTCCGTTCTGTCCGTCCTGCCAAAGAAACGTTTCCGACATCTGACAGTGGTAGGTGTTTGACCGTCTTAGATGCCTCAAAATTTGACATTGATGGAGGAGATTTTGAAATAATAAATAGCCTATTCTATCAACTTTCTCCAAACTTTTTCTTTTATCGTTTGATATTAAGATTTGCTTATCGAAACCTATGTGATCTGCCCAATTTTTGTCATAGATTATTTATCTGTTCCACATGAGTCTCTTAGTTAAGCAGATACAGAAAGAAGTAATCCTTCTCCTATATAATCTGACATAAATTACGTTAATGCTGAAAGGAATGCCTATGTACTGATATAGCATATAGATAAGCTTGTCAGGTGACTCGAGCAGTTACATATTTGGCACACTGCGCAAATATAACACACCAGTATCCTTGAACAAACCAATGAGATTGGTATACGTTGCCTTACTGAATCTACATATGCTGTTATCTATTCTTGAGATAGTATGTACGTTGATTCGATAGACAGAATTGACTAAACTGTAATCAGCGTAAAACCAGGAAGTACTGTTAGGTTAATTTACTAAGACGCTGGCGTAATATGTCTGCCCTCTGCCGGTGTGCGCGTTAGGGATGCTGCTTGAATGAAGTGCTGTTTCTAATGACGTTATCGTTTGTAAGCGTAGCCGTATGGCTAAGAGTATCCGGGAATGAATCAGAGTCTATTATTCTTTGGCTTTTGAGTTGGATTAGATTGAATACTGCGGACATAATGTCGGCTCAGATAAGTTCAGCAGTCTCAGAGAGTGTTCAGTCTCATTACTACGTTTCCATTTTCCGTATACTGACGGATTCAATCAAGTCATAATTTGGTTAGTTTCTTTGATGAAAACGATTTAGATATATATGACATATTGTGGAGTCGTTCTATACGATCCAAAGTATTTACAGAATAGGGATAACAAGATTACAAAATAGGAACCATTACATATCTACGGGCAACGTTTCCGTCAAAGAGCGTTTTTTTTATTTTATTTTTACTGTTTGAACATTCTTTTGGTACTAGTTTGTGTGCCTCATGTCGTCAGGTTCGAAGGCGAAATTCATTATGTAACAATGGTTAATCTTTGGCTTTCTTTTTCACTCGGATTGGGAATGTGTCGCACACCGGATGATCTAATAGAAATTAGAACGGGCTAAAACCCTTAAGGTTTTTGGGCAGCAAAATATATCTTAATAAATATTTAATATGAACAATGAAGGTAGGTATGTTAATATATAACACATAATATATTATTTTAATGTGGAGTGATTAAAAAATAGTATAACTATATTATACAATTAGGAGTGGATGAAGAATTCAATATTAAATTAGTATAGGGAATAGAAATGGATCATGCTATTATTACTCAGGAATGTTTATAGATGGCAAAGTTGAATTTGTTAAGTAAGGTAATTTATGGATTAGAAGAAGAAAAAGTAAATGGTAATAATCATAATATTAAAATGTATTTATGGTAATCAGACTCCAAATATTGATCTAAAAATAAAATGTATATGATGCAACAAGTAGTTTTTAATTGATTGATAAGTGGTTTCAAATGTATAAACCAGATGGGTTCATTGTTAGAATGAATGTAAAAATCAATGTTATAGTTATAAGATAAAATATAGATTTTAATACATATAATCATTAAATTAACGTCTATGAATTCATTTCGAAATTTTTAGTTTAATTTAATTAAAAATTAAATAAATAAATAAAACATTAAATATTATAAAAAAATAAGATTTAATTAAGGTACATAGGAGAGGTGGTTAAAAGTATAAGGAAAACCTGGGTTGGATATGTTCTATAAGTTTTAGGTCTAAACAATATTTATATATCTTATTAACTTGAATTAAAATTAAAATTAGTTTTAACGGAAATATACATTTATTTAATTATAATTAAAATAATATGTTATCGGTGATAGAAACTCTGAGACATACTTATTAGAGTATTAGGATATATATAATGATAAACAATAATTATACTTAAATAAGGGACAAGTTCGTAAAATGTTTATTAAAACTATATTGTCGTATGTAGAATTGAGTTGAGTGTGTTAAATGTAAAAATTAAACATCTTACCTTTAATATAAATAATAATGATGGTGCTGATATTGATAATAATATGAACAAATACATAAATAAAAAAATAAAAAATGAAAATAAATGGAAGTAACTTATTAATTTACAATTAATGATGTATGGCTTAATAACTTACGATTATCGATTGAAATCATTTGTAATACTGGCATTTTGTATTGGAAAAAATTATGAATTAATTCATAATATAAATAGATTTAATTTAAAAAAAATAATATTGAGTAAAAGACATTAAAACTATATTACAATTAAAAATTAATTATTAGTTGAATATGGAAGTCTATACGTTGTGAAAATAACACTTAATAAATATAAGTAAAGTATATTTCGTTAGATTTGTTCCAAGGGAGGTAACACTGCACCGCTTTATTAAGTTAATTTAATTATTGACAATTACGATATAAAAGAATTTTCAGAATATTTTAAAACTTAACAAAACGTACGTATAATTTTTGAATTGTATGATTTTAAAAATTATAATTGTAAGGATTGATGAGTTTGATTATAGTAACTAACAGATATGAATTATATATGGTTTTCAATTCTGATCAATTGTTTAGTTATGATAACTGACTGAAATGATGAATCGTTTTATTTAGCTTAGTTTAGTTTCGTATATACAAACATCTATAATAGTTTATAAGTTGTTGATATTATTTTCATAATATGAATACAAATCTTAGAATTAATACATTTATTGATTATTAAACAGAAAATTTTGGTACAAGATTCATAAATTAATTGAAATTGTTAGTACGAATAGTTGGGATTAATGAGTTTATTTGATAAAATTCAATAATGCGTTATGGAAAAAATATAAAGTTAACTGCAGGTTCTCTTCCAATTTTCTGATTTTTACCATGTCAAATTACATTCCAATTCCTTTTAACGGATTAACCGTTGCTATTTCTTCTGATGAGTTAAGGTCACAATAGATTCAATGACTGATATAATAATTGATTGATTCTGCGCTACGAAACATATAAAGAAGTGTATAAGTCAACTGAATAAAAGGAATAAATTATAAGATGGTCAACATCATGAATTTGGGAATATAACTTTTTCTTATTCATTCTGTCGCTCTCTCTTTATATATATATATATATATTTATATATATATATATATATATATATATATATATATATATATATATATATATACAAGCTGGATAGAAACATATTGCCGGATAGAAACATATTGCTGGACAGAGGGTTTAAAGATATACCGAATATCCTAACTTATTAGGATTTTCCTAAACGTGGACGATACGTTGAGTTTATTGAAGGATAAAAAGTATCCATCTTCACCAATGCTAATGAAACGGGAAATAACTTTCATAGCTTGAAAACTGAAAGTAATTTTCGTTTTTAAACGCAACTGATGTCAGAGTGATTGTAAAAAAACTGTAATAAAATATAAATATAAATACATTTAAATATCAATTAAATGCACCAAGTTTAATAAGATGTTAAAATACAACATTTAAAAAACTCTATTACAGCAAACAATTAATATAGTAGAGCTTATTATACATTTTAATAAATACGTGTTATAATAAATACGAGGAAATATTATATATAAGCGTATATTACGACCGAGCGACGCCGGGCGGCACGCTGATATATATATATATATATATATATATATATATATATATATAACTTCATTTAATCACATCATTTATATGGGATAATATAAGTTTATGCGTTAATTTTCAATATTTACTCTAACAGTGCTCAATAAATAGGTAGAGCTAGGTAGTAAGTTATGAATATATATATATATATATATGGCCATTAAGCTACACAAAATATTCAGCATTTCATTCTCATGAGAAGTCGTCAGGCTTATGCATAACCCTGACGAATTTTCACAAGGATGAAACACGTAAGTTCGACTAGATAAGCAACTACCTCAAGCCAGGACGGAAACCCGACAGCACAAACGACAGTCGGGACTTTTAACCGTCGCGCTATTAGTTGCTGCATACAGGCAGTGACTTAACAATGTTTTGGCATTTTTCAAATATCTAATCTCAATTTGTTTACACAAAGAGCATCACTTAATACGCCATTGGTAATCTGCATATCATTTCCCAATATGTTTAACCTTAGACAGGGAGTTATTTAAGCATCTTGGATCATAGATAAATACTTGCCTTATCGCTGTTAATCATATTATGCTTTCAGAATTTTCCAAGTCATGGAATCCTAATTCAATTATTCAACAGAACATCATTAATTGCTTAACCATCTGTGTTTTTCTTTTACACATTTTATTTATACATAATGATTGCGTGCGTATAAAGTTCACATTGGATTGTAGTCCAAGAACCTTTGATTGATCGATTGTGTACGTAGCTTATTGGATATAGCTTATCGAATATAGAAAGGGAAAGAGTATAACTTAGTCGATCTATATTACTATATATTGATCTAATAATTCAGTGTTTTGTGCCAAACGGATAATGTTTGTCTTGTTTATCTAAATAGATTTTCCTGAATTTTATGTTCATGTTATTTTGCTTCCAATTTTTTTTAAGTGCATTTAGGTATAGCTGGTATATTTTAATTGTTAGCTCCGAAAATGGTTACGAAGTTTTATCAATCAATTTTGTTGGCTTTTTCTAAATAATTACAAGGCTGATTAATACATTGCATTAATCTGATGTCTGATTTTCGCGACCTCATTTTTTATCGCGTATATAAGAACATAACTTATGAATTTTCCCTCTGGGCTAAAGTATCGTAGGTTTGCAAAACCACATGTCACATAAACATTCAATACGTCTAAGCTATTAATCACAATCTCATGTAACTTTCGAACACTATTTCAGACACATTAGGTCGTTATAATAAAATGCGACATTTCATCCTAGGAGCAACACCATTAGCATCGCAACAACTTCAGAAGAAACATTTTCTATTTTTCTCGTAAGTATTTATTCCTCCAACCACCATCAGTCAACACTGGAAGGAAATCTATACTTTTTTTTTGGTATTCATTGTTAATTCGTGAGAGGTGAACTTATCACCATACTTTCCCTTTAAAAACACACCAGTTGAACTTTTATTAAGTACAATACTTAATATATATTTTTTTTAATGGAGAGTAGAGAACGCTTTGGGGAAGCGTTGCCGGCAGCTCTCGCTTCTCTTTATTTGTCACTCAGTCCTCATTTTTTTTAATGAGTGATTTTTCTGAGAAAGGGAGAAGAAAAAGTTGTATTCTAGGTTGGCAGTATTTTGCGTGCACAGTCGACAGAGATGGCGGACATTTTCTTTTCTATGTCTATTCTTGTAGCCATGTCACTAGTAAGGATGCTGGAGGTAAACTTTTTATCTGGCTGACGTTAACCACTCGATTGTCAGGGACCCGAACCTTGGATTAACCACTAAGGAGGCTGTCCTATCAGCAGGTGCAAAGTACTGGGGCTGCTGTATTACCATTTGGTGAATGGGTCCTGGACCATGCAGTAGCTTCCGGTGGGCCTTCTCGATGCCATACTGGGTAATTGTAACGGCTTTATCTTATCATGCTCTACAAAAAAAATATTCGTTACTTTTCTCTCTTAGTTTCCCCTCTCTGTCCTGCTTTAAGCAAGTCTGACGACCGAGTCCACAAACTCCTAAGTTCCATCATGACAAGTTTCAATAAAAAATACACGATTAAACCCGGATCTGAAACTTCAAACGCCTACTACCATGTCTCCTTCTCCAACATAAGGGGTCTACGTTCTAACCTTCCAGAGGTTGAAGCCCAATTACAGGAGAATAACCAGACCTTTTTATTTTTAAGCGAAACCGGAATTGGACAGACTGTTTCCCTAAATGAGTTCGTAATTAAAGGATACTCTAACTTAGCTTCCAAATCTGACCCCCAAGATCGCCATGGGCATGGAATTTGTGCCTATATTAAAGATGACTTTTCATGTGGTAGGGACATCTCCAGAGAAGGTCCTAACATACCCTATATGTGCTTCCGGGTTGCACTAGCTCATACTACCGCATTTGTATTTACTCTCTATCGCCCCCATAACAGCAGAGTTACTATCTTTAAAAGCATATCTGAGAAAATTGACCACGTCCTCTCTGCTTATCCTTCAGCTTACATTCACGTATGTGGACACTTCAATGTTCATAATGTGGAATGGTTTACCCACTCATACAAGACCGATGATGAGGGAAGGTTCTGTCATGATTTCTCCATTGCTTATGCCCTCATTCAGATTGTTCACGAACCCACCCGTGTGCCCGACAATGACGGCCAGTATGCGAGTCGTATAGACCTTTTTCTCACAACTTGCCCTGCACGATGTTCATTTTCCGTTCTGTCTCCTCTTGGATCTTCCAACCACTCAGTTGTATCAATTAAGATAAAAATGAAATGTAATAAGTCCTCAGACGTACCTTTCCATCGTACAGTATATCGATACACTATTCCTGACAGGGATCGTTTCCGTACATTTATATCGGATCTTCCTCTGCGTTCCATGTTTAAAAAAGATGTGTCCTGTATAGTATCAGACCTGACGGAATGGGTAATTGTATGGTATAGACCATTTCATACCCTCGAAATAATTCCAGCAAAAACCTAACAGCCAGCCATGGTTTTCTCTAGAATCTGCTGCTGCGATTGCGCACAGAAATCACTTTTTCCACTGCTTCCAACGTAATAGATGTATGGAAACTAAAGCCGCTTTCAGTACTGCCAGCAACCATTGTAAGAAAGTAATAAAGAATTCAAGAGAGGTATATGCTCAGTCCGTCAAGTCCAAAGTAGCCGAGCAGCGGCTTGGTTCCCACCAGTTTTGGCAAATAGCAAACAGAATCCTGAACAGAAGCGTGTGCTCTATCCCAACTATCATCAATGGACCGGACTTAATCTCGTAAGCATCTGACAAACCCAAATTCTTTGCCAAGTACTTTGCAGCTAATTCTATCCTTTGCGACCAAGGCCGCCAACCCCCAATATTTCCTCTTTCAGAAAACACGCTATTTGACATACAAATATTTGTACGTGATGTTGTCAAGCTAATCAAAAACCTTGATTCCAGTAAAGTAACCGGCCCTGACGGTATTCCAATTATAGTACTCAAAAGACTTCAACCAGAACTATCGCCCATACTTACAAAACTGTTTCAACGTTGTCTTAAGGAGAATTGCTTCCCATGACGCTGGAAAATCTCATCAGTATGCCCTGTATTTAAGAATTCAGGTGATCGTTCATCTCCCTCTCAGTACATGCCTGTGCGTCATGAGTAAGTTGCTGGAATTTGTGTTAAATACAGAAGTAATCAACCATCTAAATAAAAATAACCTTATTGTTTCCGTTCTGCTAGATGTAAAGCAGATGTGCTTACAGTTATATCTCAGAGGTTTAGCGAATCTCTCGACAGAGGCAACCTTTCTAAGGCAATTGCTTTTGACATATCAAAAGCCTTTGATAGGGTATGGCATAAAGGTTTACTTCACAAGATTTTCAGCTATGGTATAGCTGGAACCGTCTTCTAAATTATTAAATCATTTCTCTCTAATAGGTTCATAAGAGTAGTAGTTGATGGGCAAAAATCAGAATCTCACAGTATTTATTCTAGAGTCCCGCAGGGTCCATCCTGGGCCCAACTCTTTTCCTGATCTACATTAATGATCTTCCAAATGATATGACTCATTAATGGATAAAAGTAAAATCACATTAGTAGCCTCTTTTCTGTCACTATTCAGTTAGCAAATCTGAAATCTTAGTCAAGTGTTTAATGACACGGAATGTTTATTTGGGTGTTCACAGTACGAACGAATATATGGCCAGTTCGAGTTCAGTTCGTTCCACAAAAATCTATTTCACTTAGGATATTTGCAACCTTCGTTTGCTCCCTCCCGTATATACACGATTTTGACGACAAAAATGTCGTGGAAACCAATGCCAACAAGAGAATCTCGGATTCGTATGATATAATGATGATCTAGCTACGTTTTAGATCTATATGAAGTCCTATATCACAAAATCTTCTGCGTGACCAGACGCTTCCAAGTTAAATGCTTTTAAACATCTTTAAACGAAGCTTTGTCCAACATGTATGATACGCCTATTCATCCGCAACGACGCATTTACCTAGGTAAATGCGAATTAGGTGGATGGATCTTATGTTCGTTTTACACAGCCGTCTGTCTAAAAAATAGGTTGGATTATCTGTCTCTCGCAATTAGAATTGCGATAGAGTTACCGGCAAATTGAGTTGAAAAACCTTTGGGCAACATTTTGTCTTACTTTTTAATTGTTCTCTAGTTTACTACAACGGATATTATTGCACTGCTGAATCAGGGTATGCAATCAGTTTCTCTCCATTAAATCAAGGTTTTGTGCTGAGTTGATTTAGACAAAAATAAGATCTTGTGACAAAACCGAATACATCTTGTGGCATTTTCAGCTGATTTTTGTCAACAAATATCATTCAAAATATGTCTTTACGTGAAATTAATATTTTGTCAACAACATATATTGATTACCTCATACGAAAATCGATTATTGAGAATGATTACTACAGGGAAATTGCATATTGCTTCACCATTTTAAAACTTCAGTGCTTGAAATCAAGTTTATCTGAACTCCTGGAATGCTAAGCGGCATGGAATCCACTCTTCCGATTCCAAGAGTTATCAATCAACGTAAATGTGTGACAAAGACCATGATACCTGCTCTATATCTCTTTCCCCTGCTTGCAACACATTATACATAGGTTCTCAGGAAGCCGGCCCATATTTGAAAATAAGTAGCTTGTTGGTTATAGTTCTGCGTAGTTTCATATCTCATTGCTTTCAAGAAGGTTATTTACTACCAATGTAAATGCTTTTAATTCCAATTTGTTCATTGAGTTTTCAGACCCTACATCCCTGCTTAGCTCCCGGATGTGAGTACCGAAATAGGTGCTAACTTTAACTTAATCCAGTTATGATGGCACAAGTTATTTACAAACACACGCCCACTCACCTTTATATATATATATACATATATGTATATATATATATAAATATATATATATGTATATATATATGTATATATATATATATATATATATGTATATATATATATATATATATAATGAACTTTTCTTTATGTGTGTATGGCTTCGTTTTGTATGGGCTCCGAAACAACTGATTTCATTATTTTTTTTTTTTTACCAGAGGGTGCTCTATGTTGCTGCAAGTGGCCTTGCGTAGGTTTTGTGTCGAAATCATTTGCAATTAAACCAATTATTTGACATTGCATATTACTCCATCAAATTCTTCTAAAATTATCTACACATAAGTACATGTGAACAAAAACATAAATAGATATGCAGCGTAATTATGCTGACAAACCAGACCATATACAACAGGGATTATGAGGATTTAATCTTGACTAGTGCACAACATACATGACTATTTAGTAAGACGAGAAACTGCTTTCTAAACTGTTTGACACAGTCGACATTTGATAATACAAATAGTGGATTAATTATTCTATATTTGCGGTGATATAAACATACGGATTAAAATTATTAGAAAACATGGATGCAAGAGGGATATAATTAATATAATGTCTGTCAAAAATGTATTTTGAATCAATTGAGGATGAATTGTCTCAAATCCATTAGATATGCATTACTACTGTTGGATAAAGTGTGAAAGATCAATCACCTTAGAATTGTATAAAATAGTCTGATGAATTTCAGCATTATATAGAAAAGGGTGTTGATAATCCGATAAACCAAATCCGATAAAACAACCAAAATGAAGACAAACACAGATACAGGATTGGAAACTAACCGAATAAAAATACATTTATGAAATTATACGCATACAATGTAACCCGGATATAAGATACTATAATATAAGAAAAACAGATACAAGAGAGATTTTCTTTGCTGCCATATTAGAATCTGTGTTAATGTACAGTACCTGCATGATAGAAGTGTAAACCGAATATAAAATCACGGTGGGGCCCTGAAAGACAGTCTCTTATATCAGGGTTAAACTGTATATCATTTTAAATGTTAGGTTTGTATTATAAATAAAGCATTTTGTTTAGTATTATTAAACTTGTATAATATTCATAAGAGATATACACACTACACGAATAAACGTATAATGTTATCTTTCGCAAATTAAATAGTTTGACTGTCATAAATGCGGTAGTGCATCGACTGAATTATCGATTCATAATTCTCTATCCTTTGCCAAACATACGAAGACCGACGTGTCTATTGAAAGCTTTGTCTATTTCCCTTCTTCATCCTCTGATGTTTTTTTTGTATGTTTTTCTTCTGCGAATCAAAAGGATAAGGTAAATTGATCGAAACCAATTTAATATTTGCCGCTCGTTAATGGTTGTAATAAGTATATATATCTGATGTACGGGCCATCGGCCAAGTGCTTTCTCCCGTCCCTTCTGAAAAGCCACTTCAGACTTGATTCATTTCCAAGTCATATAGGCAAACAATATTTTGACGCTGTACTGCACTGTACTGCCTCGTAACGCGTGGAAACTAAAGGCAGATATTGCATCGGCAGAATCCTGGGGATCTTTCTCATCGTTTTCAAGTAATGTAAATCCACCTGTGCCATACTTGATATTTGTTGTTACTGTGTGTGGACTGCTATTTAAAGCAAACATTTATTTAAAACAAACATTTCTATCAAGTTGCAATGCAATCTTTTGTTAGTGTAATCGCCCATTAGTTCTCTAGATAGCTCGATAGTATAATCAGAGACCTATTTATATTTCTTTGTCAAAAGTATTGATAATTATCGAAAATCGATAATCGAACACAAATCCTATTAAAAATTGATGACCGATTTTGGCCAAAGTTGACACTTTTGTACTGTCAAACATCACAAAAATGTTTGATAAGTTTTATCACCGCACAAAGAAAGATCAAACTTATAAAATAAACTGTATGTTATTGTATAAGACAGGAACGCGTTCAACATGAATGCTTATTTTAGATAACAATTGAAGCATTATACTTGACTTTTCTACGTTTAACTTTAATTCAAGACATTATGTAAAAATAATTTTATAACATGAATCGTTTGATCTTTAATAAGACAGAGTGGAGGTTCGAAATGAATGTTTCTATATAGTCAGCTATAATTTTAAAATAATTTTATAAAATCAACAGTACAATGCTGACTACAGTGTATTTTAGACTAAATCACGGCAATCAATTAAAAAGCAGGTAACTCTTTCTTTCCGGGGTTGTAGTTAACAGGAGAATGCAATCAATTAATTTGATTGAAAAAATTAAATTAGATTTCAATAACAATAATATTAGATTTATTGATGCTCATTCGAAAAAGTTTCTTGTAATCATTGAAGGAAAGCATTGGTAGCATTGAATGTTACTATCCATTCTTGTTCTCTTTCCACTACAGACTGAGGTCTTCGTTTAGGGTTTGCACTATTATCTTGGATAGTCGTTCGTTCATTTTCTCCTCGTGTTTGTTATAGAGCGTTGTGTCGTCAGCAAGTATACCCATCTAAGAGAATATTTTAGGGAGGTTATTTATGAATATCAGAAAACATAAATATCTAACAAAACGAATAAATACCTTGCGTCACATATTTATTAATTATCTAATCAAATTCCGTTTTTTTTTTTATTTTACAGGCAAAAGTGAAAAATACATTTTTCATTTTGCTATTTTTTCCTCAAATATATACATGGTAACCGAATCCTTTGTTCATCTTGCAAAGTTACTTAAACATGTATCAGTTTCTTACTGGACTATCCGTATTATTTTTATAGTTCGAACTAATATTCTTATCATAATTATTATTTTTGCAATGTTTCAGTTCATTTAACTTCCTCCTCTTTTTCAAGTGTGCATTTTTAAAACTTGTTTAATAAGTTACATTTGAAGAAGGTCAGAGATTACCTTGACCAAAATATCATGAAAAATAAGACTAGATTTCAGCTGACTACAATATAGTTGTCTTTTATATATATATACTAGCAAATGTACCCGTCGTTGACTGGGTTCAAAAACAGCCTACAGAAAATTGACTCTGATTTCTGAACGTAATATAGGTTGTAGGTTTGTAAAGAGATAGCTTCGAATTTGGGGGCATCAACACCAAAGCAAAATGTGATGAAAGTAAAAATAAAATAGATAAACCCCATAATTTATTATACCATGCCTGTTCACACTGACACACTTATCACCATATTCTGTGGATATATATTAAAAAACCTTGTTAAACTTTGTGCCATATTTCCATTCTATGGATGTCAGGCGCGAACGAACACCCCATAATTTTATTATACCATATTTCTTCAAACTGAAACATAATTATCAAAGAATATTTACGCAGATAGATATTAAAAGTCTTTATTAAAGTGTGTGCCTATATCCATTCTATGGAGGCCAAGCGCGAACGCAGACCCCACAACTTTATTATACCATCCCTATTTAAGTTAAAACATACATATCAAAGTATTATTATATACATCTATATAAATACACTTGCAAACGTTTTTTTTTTAATTTTTAAATTGTTTATTTCCATACTTTGTTCTGCCAGATACCAAATACCCATTCCTGTGTCTCGATACAACTTCTATCATTATATTAGATCAGTTTTCTATAATAGTCAACCATATAGGAGCCTATTCGTGAGCAGACACACGCACGCATACACACACATACATTCAGGTTTATATATATATATATATATATATATACGTATATATATATGTATATATATGCATATATATAATATATGAATATATATATATATATATATTATTTTTAAAATATAATTATCCACTGACACGTGTTTCGTTGTCCACGACTCATCAGAGCGGCTGAATCTAGCTTGATTCATCCACTCTGATGAGTCGGGGACAACAAAACACGTGTCAGTGGATAATTATATTTAAAAATATATATATGCCGCTCCCCATTTAAGGGGGTACCAGATTGGTCAATGGGAAAATTATTCCCAATAAACATTTAAGTATAAATGCACTTTCGTATAAATACTTGAATTCATTCAAGAAAGTATCGCTAACAAAAACAAATAAAAACATCTCTCTCTTTCTCTCTCTATTTCTCTCTATCGATCTTTCTCTCTTTTTTTTCTCTCTCTCTTTCTCTCTCTCTCTTTATATATATATATATATATATATATATATATATATATATATATATATATATATATATGCGTGTTGGCAAGGCTGCGCCGCTAAGTTTCGAGAATGGAGATTGTTTGTTTTTGTTTCAAATCTAACTGACTGTATCCGAGTCATATACATATATATATATATATAATATATATATATATTTATATGTTTATTCAATTTTTTCACACTGCTATATATTTAATTTAATATAATAATCGATAAAGAATTGTCTCTATAATGATTAATACGCAATCTGCATGTATTAAAATATAATATTTAAGCGTACCTTACACTGAGGCAACGCGGGAGAGCCTGCTAGTATTATGATAAAATATGTATTGCCTACAATATTATGTTCATTAAGTGTATATACATTGGAAAAATATTTATATATTTTTTGTTAAAATAGAATGCCTTATTCGGTGTATCTGATTAAAAGCTCGTGAACAACATCTAATTACACGCTAAAGATTATTAAACGAAATGTATGCTTCTTTCGTCCACGGTTATTAGTGGCTGCGTTAGTTTTTTACGTGCTGCATCTTCCTTAAAGCAGCTGATGGACGGGGCGTCAAATACTGTATTCTGACGCTTGCACTGAATCGTAACGATGCTGATAAAGCTTAAGGAAGTTGTTTATAATGATAAATCGACACGAACTTCAAAAGCATCGAACTTTCATTCAGAGATAATTGTTGGAGATTATTAATTACCTGCACTAAGATATTTTGCTGCTGTTTGATGCTCTAATTACAGGTCTTCAAAAAGATACTGATTCCTTCTAATTTGATCATAATTGATACGTGTTGTTTTTTAAATATAGCAGTTATAAACAATAGATTAGCATTATGGTGGCGAAATAAACAAAACAAATAAAGTTAAAGTAAACACGACATCGCGATAAAATTATGCGTGGAAAATGTCTTGTATTTTAAACGGAAATGCAATATGTTTCTTTTTTAAATTAATTAAGGGATGTACTAAAATTTAAAAAAATACTACTAAGAGTGAATATAGATGTTTTTGTTTTTTTTTTGAAATTTCATCAATGTTTTTTCTTCTTGCTTATTTCGTTTCAATGCTTTTAAGTAGTGAAGTAGAATTAAATTGCATACGCGATAGGAAAAAAACATAACGACGCTTAATAAGTACTACTGTAATTAACTCTACCATCACCAATAATAATACATAATTAATGAAGTTCATTATTTTTAGTTATGCAAGAATACCTTAATAGATATTTATAAATTGAATTATATATTACACATAAATTATTTTTTGCACATTACCCTCATCCCTTTTGTAGCTAAAATCTTGGCGTCCATTAATTAATCAAGCACGAGTTTACCACTCCATAAACATGAACCATCTTTTCGACCAATTGTATCGATTTAGACAGGGTGTCCTCGATTGTCGAATGTAAAAAAAAAACAAAAAAAAACTGAAATACATGTCTCAAGAGGCGATTTCTGACCATTTATTACTTTTCGTATTAATAAATGACTTAAATTGTCTCCGATATGAATATGTTTGCTGATAACAGTACGCTCTATAGCAGAAACAAGGGAAATGAATACACACATGTTTAAAGAAATGGCTGAAACCTTAAAAGGAAATATCCTCTCTGCAGTCGAATGATGGCAAAAATGGGTGGTAATATTCAATGCTGCCAAGACTAAACTTCTTACCTTTAATAATTGCATAATTGAATAATGAATTAGAAAACCTTAACTACAGATAGCCATAACTTAGTATACACTACGTGAACGTTATTCATTTTACCTCTTCGGCTTAATATCACAGGAAACATAAATTACAACAGATATATTGAGAGTTCCGTCAAGGCTGCTGAAAAGTAAATGGTCTCTCTCTCTCTCTCTCTCTCTCTCTCTCTCTCTTTCTCTAACGTGCTGGAAAGTTTCTTAGGTTTGAATGCATCCTGTATGTCTACACGGACATCATGCGCCAATGAATGGTGTCCGTGTATGTATGTATGTATGTATGTATGTATGTATGTATGTACTGTAGCCACATCTGGGCTGGTACATTTGCTATATGACTCTAAGACAGAACATGTGGTCAAGCAACCCGAGAAGTGTAAAATCGTACCCTTACATTGAAGCGACCCTTAGATGCAGGAACGCTTTCTACTCGACTAGTTCCTTCGATCGAACTGCTAGACTTTAAAATCCCTTCACCGCTCCCTGCTTCCCTGACTGTACTGGCATGCATAATTTGTGAGTAGAATGTAAACAAACATCTAGCTGCTTAACTCGGCAGATAACATCCCTGTAAATTTTGTCAAAATTATTATACCTTTCCGTCCAAGTGGTACCGTACCTTTTTTTAGGTGAAACTGCCATAAAAACATTCTTTGGAATAATATTTACTATTATATAAAGGGATTTTGTCTGTGTGTCTGTCAGTTCGTTCCGTTTCTACTCAAAAACAGCTGGGTCAATTTTTATTTATTTCATATGATATTTCGCACGAATATACTTTATGTGCTTGACAGTGTTCTTAGATAGGTTTTGTGTCGAAATTTCTGTGATAATTATCGATAATTGATAATCAAAATAATCTGCTAAAAGAAGGAACAGACGATTTTGACCAAAGTTACTATCACAAGTTAATTAGAGAAGTTTTATTTCCATACAAACCGAAATAGGGCGAAATATAATATCAGCAGTATGTTCTGTTGTATGGCTAAGGCGTGTTCGAAATTAATGTTTCTATTTAGTGCAAAATTGAAACATGATACTTGGCTTTTGCATTTTTAACTTCAATACAAGCCATTATATATAAACATAATTTCATATAATCAACAGTAAATGCTCTGCAGTGCAATGTAGATTACAATCTATTGTGAACTTATAACTGCGATAGTAATGTGAAGCTTTTTGCAGGTGTATTGCAATGCATTCCTAATGAGAACAGACAATCGATCGATTGGATTGAAAAATGGGGTATTTAATCGATTTCAGTAGCAATAAAAGTATACACGTGTAAAAAAATCCGTTGGGGATCTTTCAATCCCAGGCATCATCGTGTCACCATGCTAGTGATTGCTCCTATTATTATAAGAAACTAAAAAACTATAGATTTTTTTCACTAATTAATAATTATATCTGTGAAATTATTTTCATAGAGGTGAACCCTTACGTTCACACAAAACCATAGAAAATATTCTTAATTTATCTATTCTTCGAAGCTCTACTTTGTACGCATCGACATTTCCAAAGAATTATTTTATCTTTTTAACAGTGTCTTTTTTTGAAACGAAGCAGTTTTCATTGGAAATATTTCAAATGTCTTTTTATGAATTGAGATCATTTGGCATTTTTAGAAATTGCAACCTCTGATGATATTTGTATGATTAAGAGGGTTTTATATTTAAATGACAGTTTTCGATGGATGCCATACAAATGATCAATGTCAGCTAACGAATCTTCATCAACAGAAAATGTTTTAGTTCACGCATTAACTCGTTTTGAAGTCAACTTCTGCGGCTTCACACTTGATAAACTGCGTTTTTTTAATTTCTATATTATTGAAATAACATTATTACACAATCCTTAATTAAGCATTAATATCTGTCATGTCATAGCTGTTTGCTTTTAACATTTTCAAGTGAAATGGCGTTTCTAGTTTTATTTTTACTTAAGTGCTGATGATTTGTATAATTTGAATAGTTGGGACTACTATCTTTTTTTTACATAGGAATTACCACTTATCGAGGCCAAAATGCAACTCGAGAGTAAGAGTTGAAGAGTGTGCCTCAATTGGACAATATAGTAATCGTGTATAATGCAAATTCGGTAAATTTGTTAACTTAAATGGGACGGCTCATCAAGAACTTGTTTAGGTTAGACTAGAAGAAACTATATGGTAGTCAGCTGGAATCTAGAGTCTTATTTTATATGACATTTCGGTCAATATAATCTCCGACCTTCTTCAGATGTAACAAATTACAAAAAAAGTACCCTTGAAAAAGAGGAGGAAATTAAATGAAATAAAACATTGCGAAAATAATACTTAAGATAAGAACAGTAGTTCGAACTATCAAAATAATACGAATATTCCAGTAAGAGACTGATACATGGTTAAGTAATTTTACAAGTTAAACAAAGGATTCAGTTACCACGTATATATTTGAGGAAAAATAGCAAAATGAAAAATGTATTTTTCTCTTTTGCCTGTAAAATAAAAAACGGAATTTGATCAGAGAATGAATAAATATGTGACGCAAGGTATTTATTCGTTTTGTTAGATGTTTATATTTTCTGATATTCATAAATAAACTCCCTAAAATAGTCTCTGAGATAGGTATGCTTGCTGACGACACCAGAGTCTATAACAAACACAAGGAGAAAATCAATGAACGCTTTTCCAAAATAATAGTGCAAACCCTAAAGGAAGACCCCAGTCTCTTGTGGAAAGAGAACAAGAATGGATAGTAACATTCAATGCTACCAACACTTACACTTCTTTCCTTCAATAATTACAAGAAACATTTTCGACCACTAAAAGTCATGCCTAATGATACATTATATGAACGAAATTTGTTTAAATTCCTCGTTTTTCTTTCACAAGGAGCATGAGTTTGAACCGATACATTGAAGACATTGCCAAGACTGCTTTAAAGAAAGTGTGCTCGCTCTTCCATGCTAGAATGTTACTTACGTCTGAGAATATTCTGAACCTCTATAAGGCGACCATTCACCCATCTATGGAGTATTGCCACATTTGGGCTGGTGGATGTGCTACTAGTCTCTAACTCCTGGCAAGATTCAAAAGAGAGTCGCCAACCTAATAGGTTATGCACTGCCAAATTGACTTAAACTTATGTTCCATCGAGGAAACTTTAAATAATTCTGTCTGCTTCACAAATATTACAATGGTAGTTGCTCCGACAAGCTCTTGTACGTACTTGACGTATATACCCCGAACAAACCCAACCAGTACCCCCTACGCAGTAGAGATCGCCAGATGCCAGAAAGCCTTTTACTCTAATAATTTCTTCCCCAAGACTGCTAGACTTTTAAGTTCCTTTCCGTATGCCTGCTTCCCTTACTGTACTGACATGCAGATGCTCAAGTCTAATGTAAACAGATATCTTGATGCTTAACTCCCTACATAGTATCTCTGCAAATTATATGATAGTATAATTCCGAGGTAAGAAAAACGAAATGAGCGGTAACCCCTAATCCTAGTGCTAAAAATGAAACAAAAACATTTATAGTCTACAATGCCCAGGTCGCTGGAAGAAATGTTTGGATCATTATGGCAATCCAGTAGATATCTTACTGGTTATGCAATCCTGTTTCTGTATTAGAGTCAAGTACGTCCTCAAATTGAATACTGTTGCCACATCTAGGCAGGAGCTGCTCAGAGCGTCCCATCCTGCCTTTACCGAGTTCCAAACCGACGTCGTAACCTAGTAGGTGATGCCCCTTCTCTTATCTACAACCTCTTCCCCATATAAGAGATGTTGCGAGCTTGTCTGCTCTGTCATTATTTTGATAACAAGTGGTTGACTGAGCTAAATTCTGTACCTCCCTTTGCAAAATCTTTCAGAAAAAAACACTTGTTTATCCGAGATCAGTATCAAAATTGTACCTTCACTCTCCAGCGGTTTTAAAACCGAAACGTGGATTCCATGATCAAAGTTTCTCTTCTAGAACTCCCGGCCTGTGAACCCTATTCTGCTGATCTACTTTCCAGTTGAATACAATAGTGTGATCTTTCTTTTTATACCATTTTCACTCAAAACAAGGCAAAGTGCGACTTTAATGTAGGAGGCTGCGATCAGGGGCATAATTGTAGGGACATTATGTAGGGAGTTGAGCAGCAAGATAACAGTTACATTACACTTTAACTTTTGTATGTACATTACAGATGGGGAATCAGAAACCGGGAAGTCAATTCTAAAGTCTAGCAGTTACGGAGAATTAGAGTAGAAGGCTTTCTGGCATCTAATGGTCTCTACTGCGTAAGGGTGGGATTTTGCTGCTTATAGAGTTTTTCGGGGGTAATTACGTCAAAAGGGTACAAGGGAGTGTAGTTCGTTGGAGGATTTAACATTCAAATGCATGTAAAATAGAAAGCATTTCGTTGATGGGACAAAGGCTGAAGCCTAGCTTACAGTTCGGGACCAATTCGCTTGGCGGACTCTCTTCTGAACCCTGTTCATAAGTGATGGATTAGTAACAGATGCACCAGCCCAAAAGGGACAGCAGTACTTTGTTTTACATAGGAATCACCACTTATCAAGGTCCAGAGGCCATTCGTAGATAAGCGTTAGGCCACTCGAGGATCCATACATGGTCGAATAGTGGCTTTGTAGAGGTACTAGATACTTTAAAGCGTAAGTAACTTTTAATCTCGAAAGAGAGATATCACCTTCCTCGCAACAGGCGTGGCAATGCCCTCGGTGTATCTGTTCAAACTCAAGTTTCCTGTGAATGTAAAGTCGAGGAGTTTAACCGAAGTACTTTCAGCCAGGGCTATTAATGGTCGAGAAGGTGTCTCCTATATATTATTCCTTAATTGGAATTCATTTTTGAGATAAGCATTATATATATTAATTTATTTTTATTTCGGACTATTATTCTCATCTTTATTAGTTGTTGTTTTTCATCTTTTATTGGCTTGTTTAGTCACAAAGTTTCGGCCAACTATTCCTCTGGCCTTCGTCAGGTTGTAACCGCGACGGATAGGAACTTCGAATCTCCTAACTGCATTCTCAGCCATCACTGCCATCCGTAGTTGTTGTCATCTCACCACATTTTTTGCCAAGTAAACCTCTGGCACGCTTTGGGTAGGATTGAAACCGCTATCTTCAGACAATGTTCATCTGGAACTGTAGAGATTCAACGTCTCTATCAACTGCGCCACGGGCCCCGAAGGGCGATCAAGGTTGGATTCTTTGACCTTATAAATCCACGTTTGTTTATTATCCAATCTTCCATAGTCGGTTCCGTACCGATTGGTATATATATTATTCCTTAATTGGAATTCATTTTGGGCCAAAAATGTGGTGAGACGACAACAACTCCGGATGGCAGTTATGACTGAGAATGCAGTTAGGGGATTCGAAGTTACTATCCGTCGCGGTTACCACCTGACGAAGGCCAGAGGAATAGTTGGCCGAAACGTTGTGAATAAACAAACGAATAAAAGATGAAAAACAACAACTAATAAAGATGAGAATAATAGTCTGAAATAAAAATAAATAAATAAGGTTTCTCCTAATTATCAATAAAAACAAGCTAAAGCTTGGTTGCATTGAATGTGACAATTCATTTTGTCTCTATTCCACTACAGACTGGACGTTTTCCTCTAGAGTTTTCACCATTGCTTTAGATTTGTTTTCATTCGTTTGTCCCTCGTGGTTGTTAAAGAGTGCTATGTTATCAGCAAATATACTCATCTCAGAGACAATTTTATCAGGGAAGTTATTTACTATAGTAAAAATAAAGGGAGGTTATTATTTGAATAACACCCGCATTTATATCATATTGTTTAGATGTACGACCAATGAGGGCAAACAAATATATTCTTTTATTTAAGACTATCTAGGATACCTGGCGTTACTCGGCTGGACATGAAGTTTGGTTTGGACACATCTGCTACACTAAGAATATTGAGAAACACCCACAAGAAAGAAGAAATAGGTGACAACTTCCCTACTAAATATTTTGTACATCTTAAAAATAAATTAATTAAAACAATTTTCTTTCAATTAAAATAGCATCGAGTGCACGTCATACCTAATAAAAAAGCCGCAGCAGGCAAGCTCGAACATGAAAGGCGAAAGTTTCAGAGAAAGCAATAACCTTACTAAAAACGCCTTTATCCATCAAGCTACGACAACTAAAAACGTCTTTAAACATGCTTTCAGTTTTCTGCGCGTTTGTGATTCGCAAAAATCCCAAGGCGAAAAGTGACTCCCATGCAAGAATAGATCAAGTTGACTGTCACAGAATAAATCATTTTTTCTAATGTCTACATATTATGCGTCGAAGATAGTACTGGTGTCGACTATGTTCAGTTTCGACCAGTCTATCTGCGTGTATTATTTTTATAAACGTCATTTATAGGCTTTTCATTTTAAAATTATAACAACGCTTTTATCACGGAAAATACAACCCTGACTTTGATATCACGCACGCAAAGCGTTTTCCTCCGGTATCTAAAAATAACATCGCAAAGAGAAAAACACGCGGACATATCTCGTTTTTCTTAAATTCAACATAAAGGGGGGGGGGAAATCTACAAAATTCTGAGGATGACGTGCATCGTCGAAATATTAATTTTAAACAAAAAAATATTTGACTTTTTTCATAGTATTGCGCTGTAATTTGTAATATAAACGTACTTTATACTGTTTTATTTAAAAATTCAAACCACGATTCTACAACTGAAAACACAACTCTGTATATATATACTATTATGCAAAAGTAACTTTGTGTGTGTGAGTTCTTTCCTTATAAGTTGCGAAACGGCTGAGGCTATCTTTTTATAATTTTACACAAATTCTTAGATATGTTTTGTACCGAAATTCACCCGATATGTATCGACAATTTTAAATATCCGATTCTAAAAATCGTCTTTCTCTCTAATAGAAAAAAAGGAATACTTTTACAGGTAAATATTTGACATTACACCGGCAAAGGAAAAAAATAAAATCTTAGCTCATCATTCTTTCTTAAAAAAAGATTTATTGTCATCTGGATATATATACAGTGATGATCATATTTATTGGCACGGTAAAATAAAAGTTAAATTTTGTCTAATAAATTCTAAAAAAGGGATTAAATTAAGGAACATAACAAAGTATATTATGTATTTTTAACTGGCCTTTCCGATGCAGCAATCGGATTTTAGAAAAAATAAATAACAAAGGTACAACAAACATAATTGCAAAAAACCCTTGTTCAAAATTATTGGCACGATTTATTTAATAATCAATTGTATAGCCTTTGGCCTTGATTACCTTCCTCAGTCGCTTTTCATAGTTTACAACCAAGTTGTTGCACTCTTCAGTAGTAATTTTAGCCCACTCTTCCTGACAATAATCCTCCAATTGAATAAGATTCTTAGGCTTCCTTTGCATTACCCTCAATTTTAATGTTCTCCATAAATTTTCAATTGGATTAAGGTCTGGGCTTTGTGATGGCCACTCCAAAACATTAATATGATTGTCCTCAAGCCATTTCTTAGTCAGTTTAGCCGAATGCTTAGGGTCATTATCTTGCATGAACCACCAACGACGACCAAGTGAGAGCTCTTTAGCAGAGTCTTTCAGGTTTTCATCCAATATTTTAACATAATCTTCCTTTTTTATGCTACCTGTGACCTTAACAAGTCGCCCTGGTCCAGAGGCAGCAAAGGATCCCCAAAACATCAAACTGCCTCCACCGTGCTTCACTGTAGGCATGGTGTTCTTAGGCAGGAAAGCTTCGCCAGATTTTCTCTAAATATAAGACACTTTATTATGGCCAAATAACTCTATTTTCGTTTCGTCAGTCCATAGAACACGTTTCCAGAATGCAACATCTTTATCAATATGACGTTTTGCAAAGGCTAGCCTTGCTTTCAGGTGCATAGTCTTCAATAAGGGAGTCTTTCTCGGACGACATGCTTTTAAACCAGCTCTCTTCAAAACTCTACCAACTGTATGTCGAGATACATTCACTCCAGAGGTGCTCTGTTCATCAACAATCTCCCCAACAGAGATCCTTGGGTTTTGTTTTACTTGTCGAACAATTTTCCGTTCATCTCTTGGGGAAAGAATCCTTTTTCTCCCTCTACCCTCTAAACTCATAACGTGGCCTTGCGATTTGAACTTGTTTATTATGGCTCTAACAGTGGATTTGGGAAGGTTTAGCTTCTTTGAAATCTTATCATAGCCCTCCCAATTGGTATGGCATGCTACAACAAGCTTCCTGACGTCTTCGCTGTGTTCCTTAGTTTTAACCATGGCGATTGAAAATTATAATTTAGTCACTTATAATAGTTTAAATAAATCGCTATCTAAAAATTATCTGAAAAAAATTATTCACTGAATTAGCGTTAAACAAGCATAATATGGCTATAAAAAAGTTCAGAAAGCACGTAAACTGGAAATTGATTGACATTATACTGATACTAAAAGAAAAACAAAGCCGTGCCAATAATTTTGAACAAGGGTTTTTTGCAATTATGTTTGTTGTTCCTTTGTTATTTTTTTTTCTAAAATCCGATTGCTGCATCGGAAAGGCCAGTTAAAAATACATAATATACTTTGTTATGTTCCTTAATTTAATCCCTTTTTTAGAATTTATTAGACAAAATTTAACTTTTATTTTACCGTGCCAATAAATATGATCATCACTATATATATATATATATATATATATATATATATATATATATATATATATATATATATATATATATATATATATATATAATTATCATTATTATTATTATTATTATTATTATTATTATTATTACATTTTCACCCTAAACAAGGCACATTGCCACTTTGATGTAGAGGGCTACCATTAGGGACACATGCTAAAGGGGTACTAGGTGGGGAGTTGGGCAGCAAGATGTCGGTTCATGTTACAGTTGAACTTCTGCATGTCAGTATAGTTGGGGAAGCAAGAACCAGAAGGGAGGTCCAAAGTCTAGCGGTTCTAGGGAAGAAACTACTGAAGTAGAAGGCTCTCTTACACCTAAGGATCTCTACTGTGAAGGGGAGGGATTGTACTGCTTGTCGGGTTTGTCGGGGGTATTTACGTAGAGGGGGTACAAGTGCTTACAGCTCGTCGGAACATACACCGTTAAAGTACTTGTATTTGTAGAACAGGCAGAGGGATGCTACATTGCGTCGATGGGAGAGAAGCTGAAGCTTGGATGATAGTTCAAGACCTATTAGGTTGGCGACTCTCTTTTGACCCTTGTCTAGGAATGAGAGACTAGTAGCAGATTCACCGGCCCAAATATGACAACAATACTCCATACATGGGCGAATGGTGGCCTTATAGAAGTACAGGATACTTTCAGGGGTGAGTAGCTTTCTAGCACGGAAGAAAGAACCTACCTTTTTTGCCAGCTGTCCTGGCAATGCTCTCAATGTCATTGTTTTTCTTCTTTTATTTTTTTTACACGGTGGTCACCATTTATGAAAGGCCCGGAAGCCACTCAGGAATAAGGGTTATTGCAAGTACAGTACGTGTGGATATTTAATGAAGTGTTTACTTAAGAGGGCGGTTCATTAGGAATTTGTTAATGTTGGACTTGAAGACACCCCAAGTTGTAGTCAGGTGGGAAGCAGCCAGACCGAACAGAGTTCCACAGGCGTGCAGTTCTAAGAAAGAAGCTTTGTACATGGAATCTACGTTTTCATTTAGGCAAAGATAAATAGTGGGGGAAATTTTTGACAGTGGATTCAGCTAGACGGGTGTTTTTCGTGAGGGATTGGGGAGGGGGATCAGAGATTGGAGTTCAGACGAGCACCTACCATGGAAATAACGATAAAACAAGGATAGGCTCGCAACCTCTCTTCTGTGGGAAAGAGGTTGCAGGGAAGAGAAAAGGGCATCCCCCGCTAAGCCACGAAGTCTATTTTGTACTCTGTCAAGGCAGGATAGGCTGTTTTTAGCAGCTGCTGCCCAGATATTGCAGCAGTATTCCATGCTTGGACGTACTTGGCTTTTATATAGATAGAGAATTGCATCAGTAGTGAGATATCTTCTGGAGCGGTAGAATGATCCCACCATCTTTCCAGCGACCTTGGCAACAGACTTGATGACGTGTTCCATTTCAGATCAGGAGTAAAGGAGACACCCAGAAGCTCGTCACAACATGGGGCTTCTCCTAGAGGAGAGCCACCCATTTCAATTGATGTCAGATGGGGGTCAGAGCGTTGATAATGTAAAGATAGGAGTTTAGTTTTAGATGCATTAAAGGTAACCAGCCACGTCTTCCCCCACTGAACCACGCGCTCGAGATCAGAGGAGAGAGAATCAGAGAGTACTTTGTCATTTACAGCCTTTCATGTGTTGCCATAGATAGTCGTGTCATCAGCATAGATGTCAATGAATGATTTAAGTATGTGTTTAGGGAGATCATTGATGTAGATCAGGAAGAGAGTTGGGCCAGGATTGACCCTTGAGGGACTCCAGAATTAATACTGCAGGCCTCTGATTTTTGTCCATCGACCACTACTCTTATGAGCCTATCAGAGAGAAATGATTTAATGATAGAGAAAACATTCCCAGTTATACCGTAGCTGGAAATCTTGTGAAGTAGGCCCTTATGTCATACCTTGTCGAAGGCCTTTGATATGTCAAGAGCAATTGCCCTAGAAACGAAGCATTTGTCAAGAGATTCACTAATCCTGTGAGATATAACCGTTAACACATATGCGGTAGATCTTGCAGAACGGAAACCATATTGTGTGTCACAATGAAGGTTATTCCTGCGTAGGTGCTTGACTATTTCTCTATTTAATATGGATCCCAGCAACTTACTCATAACACACAGGAGACTTATTGGTCTGTACTGAGAGGGATAGGACTTATCACCTGAATTCCTCAATACAGGGCATACAGATGAGGTTTTCCAGGCAGTCAGAAAGCAATTCTCCTTAAGGCAACGCTTAAACAGTATCGTAAGTATGGGAGCAAGTTCTAGTTGAAGCTTTTTTAACACTATAGGATGTGTCCGCAATAGTATCAGATCATTTTGAGTGGGATGCCGTCAGGGCCAGTTGCTTTACTGGAATAAAGGTTCTTGATTAGCTTGGCGACCTCACGCACATATGTGTGTATGTTACCTATCGTGTTCTGTGTTATAGGAGGAAATATGGAGAGTTGATGGCCTTCATCACATAGGGTAGAATTAGCTGCAAAGTTCTTTGCAACTAGTCTTGCCTTGTCTGATGCTGACAAGATGACCTCTGGTCCATTAATAATGGTGTGGATAGAACGCACACTTCTGTTCAGGATCCTATTTGTTATTTGCCAAAACTGGTGGGAACTAAGCCGCAAATCAGCTACTTTGGATTTAACAGACTGGGCCTATAGCTCTTTTGCATTTTTTATTACTCTTTTACAGTGGGTGCTGGCGTTCCTGAAAGCAGCTTTAGTGTTAGTGTATCTATTACGTTGGTAGTTATGGAGAAATTGATTTCTGTGCGCGATGGCAGCAGCACATTCTGGGGAGAACTATGGCTGGCTGTTAGGTTTTTGTTGGAATTTTTTAGATGGTATGAATCGATCTATGCCTACAATTAACCATTCGATCTGATACTATAGCGGACACATCCTTTTTAAATATGAAATACAGAGATAAATAAGATATGAATGTACGGAAGCTATCCCAATCAGCCATAGAGTATCGGTATACAGTACGCTGGAGGGGTACGTCTGGGGACTTATATTTCATTTTTATCTTAACTGATACGACGGAGTGGTCGGAGGATCCTAGAGGAGAAGGAACGAAACATAAACATAGCTCAGGGGAAGTTGAGAGAAAAAGGTCTAGGAGGCTTGCATATTGACCAGTAGTATCGGACACACGGGTGGGTTCGCGAACAATCTGAGTAAGGTCATAAGCAATGGCAAAATCATGACAACACCTTCCCCTCATCGTCTGTCTTATTTGAATGGGTCAGCCATTCCACGTTATGGACGTTGCAGTCACCACAGATGTGGATGTTAGCCGAGGGATGTGAAGATATGATCTGGTATATTTTCTCAGATATACTCTTAAAGATAGTAACTCCGCTGTTATGGGGCCAATAGAGGGCAAATATATATGCAGTGGTGTAAGCAAGTGCAACCCGGAAGCACATATAGGGTAAATTAGGATCTTCTCTAGAGAAATCCCTGCCACACGGGAAACCATCTTTAATGTAGGCACATATTCCATACCCATGGCCATCTTGGAGACCAGATTTAGCTGTTTAGTTAGAGTATCCGTTAATTATGAACTCATCTAGGGAAGTGGTCGGCCCTATTCCAGTTTCGCTTACAAAGAATATGTCCGGTTTCCTCTCCTGTAATTGGGTTTCAACCTCTGGAAGGTTGGAACGTAGACCCCTGGTTTTGGAGAAGGAGACCTGGTAGTAGGGGTCTACGTTGGAAGATAAGGTTCTCGGTTTATTCGAGTGTTTTTTCTGGAGATATTTCATGTTGAGGTTTTGGGATTTGTGGAACAGGTCGGCATAAATGGTTAGAGCAGGATAGAGAGGGAAAGTAAGAGAGAAAAAGACAGGATTTGTTGTAGCACATGAAAAGGTAAAGCCGTAACAATTACCCACTAGTATGGCATCGAGATGTCCCACCAGAGACTACTGCATGGTCCAGAATCCATTCACCAAATGGTAATACAGCAGTCCCAGTACTTTGCGCCTGCTGATAGGACAGCCTCCTTAGTGGTTAATCCAAAGTTCGGGTCCCTGACTATCAGGCAGATAACGTCAGCCCAGACAAAACGTTTACCTCCAGCACCCTTACTAGTGACATGGCCACAAGGATAAACAATGAGACAGACAAATTTCCGACATCTCAGATTAGTGTTAACTAAGTATTTCCGACCTTTAAAGCAGCTTTTTCTTCACCCTTTGTCAGAAAAATCACTCATTTTAATGAGGACTGAGGGACTAAAAAGGAGAAGCGAGAGTTACTGGAGTTGCCGACAACACATCCACTGCATTATCTACTCTCCATTTAAAAAAAAAACGGGGAGGAGGGGAATGGGTACAAGGGACTTAGTATTATCTAAGTAGTAAAGTCCGGTCCTAAATTATCAATTCAGGACACTTTTGATGAGTTCAAACTCATGTTCCCTGTGAACGTTAGGCCTAGATGTTTAAAAGATGTGCTTCCAGATAAAGAGTCTTTGGCCATTGCTATTGGTGGAAGATAAGGTTTCTTGTAGTTATTGAAGGAAACAAGTTTAGTTATGGCATCATTGGATGTGAACATCCATTTTTGTCCCCATTTCACTACATATTGGAGGTCATTCTGTAGTGTTCCTGCCATTTCTTTAGATGTGTGTTCATTTGTTTTCCTGTCGTGTCTGTTATAGAGTGTGGTGTCATCAGCATATATACCCATCTCACAGATAATTTTGTCAGGAAGGTCATTTATGAATATTAGGAATAATAGAGGTCCAAAAATAGACCCCTGAGGCACTCCCGCATTTATATCAGTTGTAGAACATTCGAATACAAAGCGAATGATTCGCTTTTAAAACCCTGTGCACCTTAAATTTTATTTTTATTTTACCTTATTAATGAATTTAATTGACGATAAAGGAGAAGGCATCAATTTAAGTAGCCGCAAATCATTTATCTAATGTTACTTTTCTAGTGTATTAAATGTTTATCCCAGATATCATCTGACGTGATATTGTAAGCAAACACAAACGAAATTTGATGAACGATATTGTCATTCTATATATTAAAAAAAAAATGTGAAAAAATACACCGACAAATTTCTCCTCTTAATCTATAACAATCGATAGAGGATTGATTCTATAATAATACAAATGCAATCTGCATAAAGTAAAACATCATGCTTACAGATATTGCGCGACTGGAGATAAACACGCACACACACACACACACACACGCCCATATATATATATATATATATATATATATATATATACATATATATATATATATACTCACGCGCACACACACACACACACACACACACACATATATAATTGAAAACATAGTGCTTATTAAAATAAATGTGTGCGTGTTTTTTGGCTTTCCGTCTTTTTAATTCTTTTTCCATATCCTATTATTATTATTATTATTATTATTATTATTATTATTGTTGTTGTTGTTGTTGTTGTTCGTGATTATGTACACCAAATTGTAAGGATCTAATAATCTGCTCGCGTCTTAAAACCTTTTTTAAAAATTTTTTTATAATAGACCGTTTCAAAAACGTTTCGAATTGCAGGTGTTTAATTAAAATCACATGGATACTCTATGGAATCAATATGTAGAATCGGAAAAGTTTGCATGCAAACATTTGTAAACGCAGTTATTGGACTTTTTTGTTTTACACGTATTTGTTTAGTTTTGTTTCTTAATTTGGTTTGCATGCTGAAATATTGTCTTTATTGAATAGGTTTCGCAATATAATTGAACACTATTCACTAATTTCCACAGGGATTATAATTTCCTCGATGGTTATTTACATAAATGAGCTAGTTATATAATAAATAAAATCATGCATAAACATGTATATATATGTATATACATGTATATATATATTATATAAACGTGTACATGTATATAAATGTATATGTATATATATATATATAGATAGATAGATAGATAGACAGATAGACAGATAGAAATAGAGGTCGATAGAGAGATATATAGATAATAATTTTATTATGTAACTGTAATTATCGAGCCCCTTTACGAATACTTAAGGATGCCCACTGTCTGGGGAATATAAACTAAGAGGTGGACATCTAACATTTATGCAACATTTCGTCTTCTGTTCTTCGAATACTCTGGGTTGTGTAATGTCTACACCCGAATTGCGCGTTTATTAATTATTAATTCACTTCATTCTAGTGGCAGTTGTTTTTATTCCCCATAGGAAAAGGCTTAGCAAATTGACTCCAAGGTAGATTTGTGACTGGCAAGAATTGTCACTGCCTCACTGATAATTGCGTAGGCATAGAGCACTAGTGTTTGTAAGTATAATATATTAGTTACTATTTAATAAATATATGTATATACTCACACATATATGTATATATGTATGTATGTATGTATGTATATGTTACTGTATGCAGACGATGCTGTTTTTTTTTGTCGCACACTGAGACTAATATGCAGCATATAATGGATAGCTTTGATGACTCCTGTACTGCCTTTGGTCTGAGGATCAGTCTGTCTAAAATAAAGGTGATGTTCACTGTTGCTCTGAACTTCATTGTCTGTGCTGCTAGTCTGGGAGTAATTGATTCATTTGTGTACCTTGGCTGTCTCGACACTGAAATCAACAGGCGAATTCAGAACGCATCTGGAAGGTTGGGGAAGAGAGTGTGGTCTGATCGTGGTTGGAGAAGAGAGTGTGGTCTGATCGTGGCTGCGTTTAAAATATCTGTGAGCTAAGCACACTGTTATATTCATCGGAGACATGAACATTGCATCAAAGATATATTAAATGGCTTGAACGATTTCACCAAAAATGCTTGAGACGTATCTTAAACATCAAGTGGCAAGCACAAGTACCCAATACAAAAGTCCTTGTGAGAGCATGTTGTTCTAGTGTTGATACCCTTGTAATCAGATCTCACATGCGTTGGGTGGGCCACTTGGTTCGAATGAAAGATTGTAGGCTGCCAAAACAAATTTTTTATAAGGAGCTAGAAAAGGGCAAGCACCCTCAACACGCACCTTTGAAGAGGTCCAGCGACTCTACAAAGAATATTTTGAAAGTCTTACAAATCGACATCGACACATGGGAAGTACTTACTCTGCAAAGGCCGAAGTGGCGAAAGCTTGTCTTGAAAGTTGGGATCGCGTAGACCAGTGGTTCTCAAACTTTTTTACTTATGGACCCATTTTCCCTTTTTTATCTTGGTGAATCACTTCATAACTATTGGTCATAAGACAAACTTCTATTTTTCACTAATATTAATTTTGAGGTTTTAATAACCAAATAAATACTATAAAATTAAGCTTTATTTTTAACTGAAACCTAATTTAATGCAAATAAGGTATTCGGCAACATCTATAATAATTATGATAATAATGATAATAAGTAATAATAATAATAATCTAAATTAGAGTGATAATAATTATTTACCAATCTCTTGTATTACAATATTACAATGTCTCGTCCATGATCAAGCCGATGGAGATCAGACAGTAGAAATTATTTTTTTACTAATAAAAACTATTCTGAATTGGTGTTTTCATGGACCACCAAAATATCGTTGTAGACCGCCATTCTGTTATGTTTTGCCTGTGGACCCCCAGAAATATGTCATGGACCTCTAGTGTCCATGTGGACCCCGGTTGAAAACCACTGCTCTAGGCCCACAGTAGTCTGAAGCGAGAGCTTCGCAAAGGTTTATTAATGGTCTTAATCATGACACACAAAGCTGGAAATGCGACACTTGTGAACGAGTGCTTTTGTCAAAAGCTTTGCACCTATTAGTCCGAAGCAAACGCTCATTTTAACATTCAGCAAAGTTCGCAAGTCTACTGCTGGAAGACGACATGGGATTGTTTATAGGAATACTTTTCAACCTCTAGAGGAAGTCAACTCGATGGAAATTACTCAATTTGAATGTCACATCTGCTTCAAGATATGCAAATCTTCGGCGGGAGTCATCTGAGATGGCATGGACGACAAGATTCAGAGAACGCAATATGACGGCGATCATCTGGAAAGATGCAGTAATCATCATACATATATGTATGCATATATATATATATATATATATATTCTGTTGTTATATCTTAATGATATTAACAATTTTGAAACGCTGTTATTTGTATTTTTATTTCGGTCCAAAAGCGCTGAGAGACTTCCGTGATATTTGTTTTACACATAAATGTATGGGACCTGTTATTGGGCAGGCATATATTTTCATATAGTTCGTTTTAAATATTTAAATATTGTCACACTTTCGATCTCTACTAAAACGTTGAGCCGTTTTGAGTGTGGCTGATTACTAGAAAAACGCGTGTCAATGAATACCTTCTATGCATGTCGAATCAATATTTTTATTTATGCATCGATGTCTCTGTTCACTATCAAAGGGCAATATACACTTCGGTAAGAATAGTTGCGCGTGTAATTGTAGTGCAAGGGTGGCACTTTTCCTGAATCGACACAACTTAAAGGAAAGGCCGAAGACTTGCTGGAAACCAGACAGAACTAAGCGGAGAGTACGTAGAGCATCTGGAATTGCTTAATGGTCGTCCATGTAAGTACTGATCAGGCTCAAACTTATCGCCGGTATATAATCATGTGACAAACTGGCTACCGTCATATAATGATTAAAATTAAATCCTGTAAATAAAAAAAATATACAATTCTATTAAAGTTAAGAATTTATTGTTTGACAAGCAATACATATTGAAAAAAAATATGTTTATTTCCATAATCGATTGATTTTCAATAATGGGTCATATCATCAGAAGAAATGAAATGCAATTAGCAAAATGTTCAACTATGAATTAACAAGTATTTTGCTTTTCAGCACATATATTGTAAATGTTATTTGAATGGTGAATAAGAGTAATAGAAAAAAGGATTTCATACAAACTGGGCAGTCCATTATCAGAATAAGTTCAATATTTTCCGGGATATTACTGCCAGGTCGTAGGAGTAGTGATTTAGGGGGAAAATCAGTAATCTGATATATAAAGAATGTTAGTTTGTCCCATGCCATTATTTTGAAGGGCATACGAAACCTATATATTGCGTTATTTTTTAAATATTGAGCCTTAACATTTTGGCTAGGATCATCCTGAAAGTATAACCTCTCCACTTGATCTGTAATCTGTGACTTATTTTAAACATATACCTATTACCCTTGTTGTATCAGGTGAACACCGCATTTAATTTGCTTTATATATATATATATATATATATATATATATATATATATATACACTTAGCAAATAAAGTTAGTTTTGATTTTTGAGACTAAAATATAAATAAATTAAGGTTAGAATAAAATGGAAATAATAAATTTAATGTAATAATAAAGGTTAGGTAAACAATTAAATCTAAATTCAATATAAGAATTGATTTTAAACATAATTAAAACAGTAAGTAAAAAGGGAAGGAGAGAAATGTTTATGTTCTCTTATTTAGTATGATTTCAAAATATACTATTAAATTATGTAATAGTAATGTATGACTTGCTTAATAAGACGTAATAAGTGATAAATGGACTAAAATAAAACAGGATTCGGAAAATAGATTAGGAAAAATATATATGCATGTGTATGTATGTGTATATATATATGTATGTGTATATAAATATGTATGCGTATATAAATATGTATGTGTATATATATATATGTAACTACCTTAGTAGCATAATTTTAAGTATTTTCCATATGTAGATAAATATTTTATATAAATATAATTAGCTAATGAAAACAAAACATTCTTATATGAGCCTAAATAATTTAAATACTGATAGCATATAGGACGGCAAAATATATCTAAATTAATATTTACTATGAACAATGAAGATAAGTATGCTAATATATTACACATAATATATTAATTTACTTACTGAGAGTGAAAAAAGAACGTACATCTATATTATACAATTAGGAGTGGAAGAAGAATTACATATTGAATTAGTATACGCAATCGAAATGTATCATAAATAGTACTACTTAATTAGTAATTTTTGGATTAGAAAAACTAAATGATAATAATCATAATACTCCAAATATTGATCTAAAATAAAATGTATATGATGAGATTAAAGCTGTTTTCAGGACTTCCAGCAACAACTGCAAAAGAGCAATAAAAATGCAAGAGAGCTATATGCTCAGTCCGTTAAATCCAAAGTAGCTGAACAGCAGCTTGGTTTCACCAGTTTTGGCAAATAGCAAACAGGATCCTAAACAGAAGCGTGCGTTCTATCCCAACAATCATCTCTTCGGCATCAAACAATGCCAAACTATTTGCCAAGAATTTTGCAGCTAATTATACCCTATGCGACGAAGGCCATCCACTCTCCGTATTTCTACCTATAACGGACAAAACGCTCTGCAATATACAAATATCTGTGCGTGATGTCGCCAAGCTAATCAAGAAGATTGATTCCAGTAAAGCAACTGGCCCTGACGGCATTCCAATCATTGTGCTGAAAAAGCTTCAACTAGAACTTGCCTCCATACTTACACAACCCTTTAAGCGTTGCCTTTAAGAGATGTGCTTCCCAACACCCTGCAAAACCTCATCAGTATGCCCTGTATTTCAGAAATCAGGTGATAAGTGCTCTCCCTCTCAGTACAGACCAATAAGTCTCCTGTGTGTCATGAGTAAGCTGTTGGAATCCATATTAAATAGAGGAATAGTCAACCACCTCAGCAGAAAAAAACCTTCTTAGTGACATGCAATATGGTTTCCGTTCTGCCTGATCTACAGCAGATGTTCTAACTGTTATATCTCATAGGATTAGCGAATCTCTTGACAAATGCTTCTTCTCTAGGGCAATTGCTCTTGACATATCAAAGGCCTTCGATAATGTATGGCATAAGGACCTACTTCACAAGATTCCCAGCTACGGTAAACCTGGAAATGTGTTCTCGATTATAAAATCATTTCTCTCCGATAGGCTCATAAGAGTAGTAGTTGATGGGCAGAAATAAGAGACCATCAATATTAATGCTGGAGTCTATCAGAGGTCCATCCTGGTCCGACTCTGTTCAAGATATACATAAATGATCTCCCAAAACACATACTTAAATCAGTCGTTGACATCTATGCTGATGACACGACCATCTATGGCAACATATCAAAAGGCGTAAATGACAAAGTTCTCTCAGAATCTCTCTCCTCTGATCTTGAGCGCGTGGTACAATGGTGGAGAAGGTGGCTGGTTACTTTTAATGCATCTAAAAACCAAGCTCCTACCTTTACATCATCAACGCTCTGATCTCCATCTGGCATCAATTGAAATGAACGCCTCTCGTCAAGGCGAAGTTCCATGTTTTGATAAGCTTTTGGGCTTGACCTTTGCCCCTGACCTGAAATGGAATACGTAAATCAAGTTAGTTGCCAAGATCGCTTGAAAAATGGTAGGATCCCTCTACCGCTCCAGAAGATATCTCACCCCGGATGCAATTCTCTATCTGTATAAAAGCCAAGTACGTGCAAGGATGTAGTACTGTTGCCAAATCTGGGCAGGAGCTTCTAAAAACAGTCTATCCTGCCTTGACAGAGTTCAAAATGGGCCTCGTGGCCTAGTGGCTGACGCCCTTTTCTCTTCTCTGCAACCTCTCTCCCACAGGAGAGACGTTGCGAGCCTGTCTTTGTCTTATCGTTACTACCATGTCAGGTGCTCGTCCAATCTCTGCCCCCACCTCGCCAATCTTTCATGAAAAACACCCGCCTAGATGAAACCACTGTCAAAATTTTTCTCCACTCCTTATCTATGCCAAAATCAAAACGTAGATTCCATAAACAAAGCTTCGTTCTTAGAAGTGCCCGCCTGTGGAACTCTGTTCCGGTTGCCTGTTTCCCACCTGACTACAACCTTGATATCTTCAAGTCCAATGTGAACACATTTCTGACGAACTGCCTCCTTAAGTGAGACACTTTGTCAAATCTCCAACACTAACGTACTTTACACACAATAACCCTTATCCCCGAGTGGCTTCCAGGCCTTGATAAGTGGTGACTACCTT
Organism: Euprymna scolopes; assembly: GCF_053919585.1. NCBI lineage: Eukaryota > Metazoa > Mollusca > Cephalopoda > Sepiida > Sepiolidae > Euprymna > Euprymna scolopes. The sequence goes on from NC_136495.1 coordinate 101,721,768, forward strand.
GTAAAAAAATGCAACAAGTGATAATTAATTTATTGATAAGTTGTTCGAAATGTATAAGCTAAATGTTTTAATTGTTAGAATGAATGTAAAAATCAATGTTATGGTTATAAGATATATCTATTAAAAATCTATTAAGATAAACTATATATTTTTAATATATATACTCATTAAATTAACGTCTATAAATTCAGTTCGGAAATATTAATTAAATTATAATAAATAAATAAAAAAAATAATTAAAGTACATAAGAGAGAGAGAGTTTAAGTATAAGGAAAACCTGGATTGGAGATGGTCTAGAATTTTTTGGTCTAAACAATATTTGTAAATCTTATTAACTACAATTTAAATTAGAATTAGTTTTAACTTAAATATACAGTTATTTAATTATAATTAAATAACATGCTATCAAAGTAAGAAACGCTGAAACATACTTATTAGATATTTTTACCTTTAATGCATCTAAAACCAAACTCCTATCCTTACATTATCACCACTCTGATCCCCATCTGGCATCAATTGGGGTTGATGGCTGTCGTCTGAGAGAGGCCCCGTGTTTTGACAAGCTTCTGGGTTTGACCTTTACTCCTGATCTGAAATGGAACACGTACATCAAGTCTGTTGCCAAGGTCGCTTGAAAGATGGCGGGATCCTTCTACCGCTCCAGAAGATATCTCACTACTGATGCAATTCTCTATCTATATAAAAGCCAAGTACGTCCAAGGATGGAATACTGTTGCTATATCTAGGCAGCAGCTGCTAAAAACAGCCTATCCTGCCTTGACAGAGTACAAAATAGACTTCGTGGCTTAGTGGAGGATGCCCGTTTCTCTACCCTGCAACCTCTCTCCCCCAGAAGAGACGTTGCGAGCCTATCCTTGTTTTATCGCTATTTCCATGGCAGGTGCTCGTCTGAACTCCAATCTTTGGTCCCCCATCGCAAATCTTTCACGAAAAACACCTGTCTAGCCGAATCCACTGCGAAAAACTTCCCCCACTCTTTATATGTGCCTAAATCAAAACGTGGATTCCATGAACAAAGCTTCTTTCTTAGAACTGCACGCCTGTGGAACTCTGTTCCCTCTGGCTGCTTACCACCTGACTACAACTTGGATGTGTTCAAGTCCAACGTTAACAAATTCCTAATGAACCGCCCCCTTACGTAAACACATCATCAAATGTCCACACTAACGTAATGTACTTGCAATAACCATAATCCCTGAGTGGTTTCCGGGCCTTGATAAGTGGTGACCACTGTGTAAAAAAAGTAGGATATATAGAATGAAAAACAATAATTGTACGTAAATAAGGAACAAGTTCGAAAAATATTTATGAATACTAGAGTGTCGTATGTAGAATTGAGTAAAGTTTGTGAAATATAAAATTAAAAATATTACTTTCAATATAAATAATTTTGATGGTAATGATATTGGTAATAATACGAATAAATATATAAATAAATTAATAAAAAATTCAAATAAATGTAAGTAACTAATACTTTATAATTCAACATTAGAAGTTATGAAGTATAAATTAATAACTTATGACTATAGATTGAAATTTTTTTTGATACTGAGATTTTATATTTTAAATATTAGTGAATACCTTTATCATATAAATCGTTTTAATTTTTTAAAATAAAATTAAGGGAAAGACATTAAAACTATATTAAAATTACTTATTAGTTGAATATGGATGTGTTCGAGTTGGTTAAATAAATAAACATAGGTGAAGTAAATGTTTTGTTGGATTTGTTCCAAGGGAGGTAACTCCTCCTCACTTTATTAAGTAAATTTAATTATTTATAATTAAGATATAAAGGATTTTTCAGATTATATTTAAACTTAACAAAACGTAATTATGGTTTTTTAATTGTATCATTTTAAAAATTATAATTTAAATGATTTATAAGCTTGATTATAATAGGAAACAAAATTGTATTATTTATGGTTTTCAATTCAAATTAAATGATTAGTTATAATAACCGACCGTAACGGGAAATCGTTTTGGGGGTTTTTTTGAGGGGGGTTAGCTTAATTTTATTTTGCATATACAAACATGTATGATCGTTTATAATTTGTTGATATTATTTTCTTAAGTATGTGTACACACATTAGAATTAATAAATTTACTACTTATTAAATAAAACATTTGGTAGAGGATTCATAAATTAATTAAAATTGTCAGTAAGAATAGTTGACTTTAATGACTTTGTTTGATAAAAATGCAATATAGTGTTTTGGAAAAAAAAGGTATTTGCAGTCTCTCTTCCAATTTATTGATTTTAATCATCTCAAATAACACTTCAATTGATTTTGACGCATTGATTGTTGCTATCTCTCCTGATAAGTTAAGGGTATATTATGCCCTTAATTCATAAAGAGAAATAGCAACAATCACATACAATAGCAATACGCACTCAGATTTACTGATTGATATAATAATTAAGTGATTGATTTTCCGCTACGTAACAGATACTGTCAAGAATTGTATAAGTTAACTGAATTAAAGGAATAGATTATAAAATGGTCAGCATCATAAATTTTGGAATACAACCTTTTGTCATTTATTCTCCTTCTCTCTCTCTCTCTTTCTCTCTCTCTCTCTCTCTCTATATATATATATATATATATATATATATATATATATATTTAGTAATGTGATTGATAATTTAAAAATCAAATTATAATTAAATTAAAAATCCGTTTCATAAGAAGGAACAACAACAAAATCAATTATTTGTACGATCGTTTCGGAAAACAGTGTTTTTATTGTGGTAGACATCAAGTTACGGACAATAATTATTACATATAGTTTTTTAATAAACAGGGTTTCCTCGTCAGCAAATATTGTGAAGGGTTTTTATTAAATGTGAAAGACACCATAAATAAACCTAGCATTTAAAGTAAGGCAGATGTATATGGAAAAAATTCAAATAAAGGTATGGATTTAAACTTGATAAGAAAATTAATATGGGTTAGAGATAGAAATAAATAGAGTAAAATATAAATTTGGTTTAAGTACTACATTATACATACATACATACACAAATATATACATGCATATATATGAAAAATAGACACATATATACATATACATAGATATACAGATATATACATAAAAACATAGGTACAAATATTTACCTTTTAATTTTTCGCCTCTTGAAATCACGAAGTATGGTTAAAGTACTCATATAGATATTTGCTATAGCTTCTTAGCTCATGAAATGATACATTTTAAGAAGAACGCCCGTGCAATAATTTATTTCCCTTAGCATACTTTTGATTTAAAGACGTCACGGTTTATAATTCGAAAGAAATTTTAGGTTCATGTTATTTGTATAATTGAATAATGCAAGGGGGTAATTAGTCATATTTTCTTTAATTAACGGATGTAAGGGGGATAACTAGTCTAACTTAATTTATTACAGAATAATAAAAAATTGTAATCTATTTTTACTAATAAGTAATTTTTAATGATTTAAGGTGGTTTATATTTATTAAATTTAAACCAACGTTTATAACTGCATGTGAAGATTAGTTACCGTCTTGAATTTAATAGGGTAGTTGCATTTTTTTATATCTTCATATTTCAAAATTTTTTAGGGTCTCTTTTGTACATAGTGCACAGAATTTATATCCTGGTTTATATGGTTTGCAAGATTAAATTACTTGCCATTTTAAGTTGAAAGAAATATTGCTATTTTTGAGTTTCCAAATGTAGTTGGATAGAGTAGTTTGGTTTGACAGAGAGTTATTTTTAAAATAATATTTGTGCGTTGAAATTCTATGTTTTATTAAGCCAGATGTGGAACCAAAATATATTGCCTCTTGCTTATTGTGATTATTTTCCGTTAGGTCTGGTTCTGGATAATTATATGGTGGGTTGGTTTGTAATTGATCGGTAGATTGGTTAAAGTTGGTTTCATTATTTAATCTGGTAGTTGAGTTATGGCTGTTGATAGATTCATGTAGATTTGGGGGTTTGGATGCTATGCAGCTATAGATTACATTTGTAATTTTACATGAGTCTTGTAGGGGACATTTATTTTTTCTTCTACAGTTACAGTCTGATATATTTTGTATAGTTGTATTTTCTAGCTTATTAATTTTCTTACTATTAGAGCTAATTATTTTTTCATGAGGGTTAGGCATAGTAGAGTAAGAGACTTTGATTGTATTCTTATTGAAAATTTTATTATATCTATGGGGGCGTTAAAGTTATTATTTAATATTTTAAAAAATTCTCTGGCTATGTTTGTCTCTAGGTTTTTGGAATATGGAGGGTTGAACCATAGGGTCTCCTTATGTCTATTCTTACGTTTACGGGTTTTGGTTTGTTGTTTATTTGTATTATTATCTAATATTTGTGGTTTGGTTTTATCTTTTTTGTCTCTTCGTCATTTTTTTTAACTCGCATACGGGAAGACATTGTCATATTATATGTTATTACGCTCTTATTATATGTCCACAATCAATCAAACCACCCTAAATCAATATTAAAATCAAAAGTTCCCAATATCGCTTTAAGAATTTCTAGACTGTCTTCTACTGAATCCATATTTATCAAAAATGAAAAATATTACAATGAAGCCCTTAAAAACTCGGGATACAATTCGCAAATTAAATTCATAAATAAAAATGATAGAAACATAAACTGCATTGAAAATGAACCTATTAAGAGCGTAATAACATATAATATACGGAAAGACATTGCCATATTATGGAAGCCAGTTTCTGTTTTCCGCGCTTCGCGGCGATCCAAAAATATCTCGAAAATAGCTTGTAAAAGTGGGGTAAATTAAAGATAGCTGTGACCCGAGTTCCTTAATCGTAGATATTATTATTTAGACAGCATATAAAAAGTTTTTAGAAGGAACGCGCCAACCGAGAATCACGGCCAAAAAAGCCTTTTGTAGACATACACAAAAAACGAACATACATACATACACACATACACACATACACACTTACACACGTTTTCGCTTATGTATATATATACGCAGTACATGTTCTGAAATATGACTACTTCCGAAGTACTCCCTTCACGTTTACCGGTAAAATTCACTTTAGATACACTTCATAGATTACACTGAAAAATTCATCGAATTTGGTAAAATAACCTATGTTTTAATCAAATGGATTGATTGCCTGCTCTAGTTCGGGACCTATTGTTTGGCATTTAGGGGAATCTTCTCATATCCCCCGCCTGTCGTAATTTAATCTACAATACATTGTATTCTACATTGCACTATAGAGAACATAATATGGATTTTATAAAATTCTTTATATTTAATGAAGTGAATATAAGTTAAAAATAAAGACGTCAAGTATCATTGTTCGATTGTGCTCTAAACTAAAACATTCATTTCGAAGGCTCTCCTGTCTTATCAAAGAAGCTACCATAAGTTTTATAAGTGTGAAATCTTAGCTTGTATGGAAACAAAACTTATCAAATACATTTGTGATGTTCAGGAATTAACTTCGCTGTAATCTTCACTATCTTCTTCCATCGGATTATGCCTATTATCGATTATCGATACTTATACAGACATTCCGATAACAAAATTTATCTTAGAACCCTGCAAGGCATATCAAGTACCATCGTTCAAAATTTCATAAACATCGGCCGAAACGTTTAAGAGTGTATCAGACACACAGACACACAAAGTTCGTTTTATATAATAGTAGATATTATTTGGGAGAGTATAATATGTGTACACTTCCACATTTTATGTATATTAATGCATGGACTATTAATCAAAATCAGAATCAAGAACGGAAATATCGAGAATATTAGATGTATCAGAATCGGTATAAGATTCGAGTAAAAAACCGTACTCAATTTCCGCTGCCAAAAACACTCTTTATGTATGTGTTGTTGTTGATTTTTAATTTTTTTTCCATTGCTGATAATAATGAGGAAATGATAGACATTCCGTATGTAAGAAGCTGAATGTAATTACAGACAATGTAGTGAATAAATGACAAAAATGCTATATTCCAAAATTCATGATGTTGACCATCTTATTATTTATTCCTTTACTTCAGTTGTCAAGAATTGTAAATCTCAACTGAATGAATGGAATAAATAATAAGATGGTCAACAGCATGAGTTTTGGAATATAGTTTTCTGTCATTTCTTCACAGACAGACACACACTATATATATATATATATATATATATATATATATATATATATATATATATATATATATATATATATACAGTACACCGTATACTCTGTCCTGTGGTAATCCTCTGTATCGACAATCGACAAAGGTTAGCAGTAATACCAAAACGTGTGGTTGCTTCTACACAAAGGCTTCACCACTATAAAAAAATAATCTTTGTGGATTTCCAAGCAACTTATTTTTTTGTCGCCGAACATCATCCGTCGAAATCGACGGAAAAGTCCATATATATATATATATATATATATATATATATATATATATATATATATATATATATATATATATGAGACCAAAGTCCTCTTTTTCAGTTAAAGTTTTATTACTTTAGCTTGATTTTCTCATCGAAACTATTATTTCAGCAATAACTAAGAGAAGAAAATGGTATTTCCAGAAAATAGTGCACGGCTATATTTCGGAAAGAAAACTTCATCGTCGCTTTCTGATATCTTATATCTTTTTACAGAAACTTTCCTCTTTTATTTTACTTTTTATAAAAGCACGTGCTTAATACAAGATTTCTTTGGCGATCTCACTGGCCAAATTGGTAACCTTTTCCTCTGAGATTAAACTTTATCCCCTCTTCTTATCAGGCTAGAACCTAGTGTCCGTTTTCTTTAATTAATCTTGACTTACGCTTTTATAACTTCAGATACATTCACGTATTTCCAAATCCCTATGTCGACAGTATCACAGTATTTAATTAAATGACGCAACTCCGAGGTATTCCAGCAGTTTTATAATGGAATTGTGTCCCTTGAAGATAGGGCATAGTACATTCTGATAATAGAAGTTCGTAAGAGAAGATTCAATAACATTCTTGTTCAAATACTTTACGGGAAATGATGCATTGCAGGCATACTTTTGATCCGCAAGTTTAAATCAACTCCGTATATTTTTGATGTTGTTCTTTAAAGATTTTACTTGATTTTTATTTGCTAATAGAAACACACCAGTATGTTGTATGCACGCTATGCAGAGCTACTCTCCCTTTATGTGTTTATAAAGGGTTTCTCGAAGATATATAATTCTATTCGCAAAGCGTCTACATTCCTAATATAACTGAAATAATAGAATTATACATGTATACACACACACACGCGCACACACACACACACACACACATATATATATATATATATATATATATATATATATATATATATATATATATATATAGCAGGTTACTAGCAGGTTTCTCGGCGTTGCCCGATGAATCTTTCATTTTTTCCCATAATAATGTCATACGTAACGCCATGCATGACATCATTTGGTGTGATGTTATGTGCACGATAACTTCTATGAGGCAATGTATGCACCCAAAACATATACATTACATATGCAACTAGCCCGGTCGTAAAAAAAAAAATCGTTGACATTGAGGCGGGATTTGTGATAACGGAAGCAGGAGGCCGCTATTGTCCGATCGTAAAACAAAATTGTGACAGTAGTAGTCGTCAAAGCCGCTTAAATATGATAACTTGTGACAGCGGAAGGGTGACTAAAAATGTGCCGATTCAGAAGGGGTCGACATGCGTTACCCAGTCATATAAAAATTGTGAGAGGCAAAATTTTTGCTCGCTCATATAAACATTTGGAGTGCATAAAAATATTGTGTGACATCAGTCAGAAGCGAAACCGGAAGCAATTTTTTTGTAAACAAAAAATTTACAAATAAAATTATTTTTAAAAATTAATGGAAGCAAGAGTGAATAGTAAACTAAAGTATAGAGAGTGGAATTATAACATAATCGCCATAGAAAAACGCCATGATTCCATTTCCGTTTAATAAAAAAACGGTTTTATTATTTGTTGCAGCTCATCTACAATTGGCCAATTATGAACAAACCCAAATAGCGATAGGAGCCTTTCATTATAGCTGCATGTGAGAAAATATTTAAAGAGAGAGCCCAGAGATGCACCGCTGTACAACTCATCCTCTCTACCGATCCCAGTTATGATAACTGGACTATTGCCAAATCCTTCGAAATCCTAATCCGGACGATTCAAAGCTTGAGAGCACAGCTCATCGCATTGGACGGCACAGGGTTATAGTCTTTAGTGTGGTGTCAAGTGAGGACATGACCATGCCACCTCACATATTCGAAGTCGACTTGAAAGTCAACACCAAATTGTAGCTGTATGCGCTGAAGGGTGTGGTGATCCCCTGGTGTAATCAGCTGATCCCTGCCAGACCCTGGGTGTGACATCAGGACTCGGCGCCAGTCCATAGGTTCAAAGTCACATATTGGCTTCAGAAGGAATGCTACGACTTTGTTCCCTTCTGTCACTGGGCCGCTCATCCTCCAATCTAAACCCGATGGACTACTTCGTTTGGTCATACACTAAGAACATTACTAACATCATATCCTCCAACACCTAAGTCAGCCTTACCGCTTCCATCCACCGAGTATTAGCCGAACTCCCTTGTAGAAAAGGATTGCTCCCAATTCCAGACACGTATCGAGGCGGCGATTGAAGTTGAATACGGTTACATTTATAGATGAAAACTCTATTATATAATAAAATTACCTGAATTGATTTTTTCAATAAAGCTGCAGTTTTTAGGTACCTTCTCTGCATAAATAAAACATGTTTCTCATAGGCATTCATATAATATTACTGTTCGTTAAGAAAGCTCATATTTCATTGATTTAGAAAATATTTTATTGAAAATTACTGTTTTGTTACAACAAAAATGTATTTAAATTATTCTGTAATTTTACCTGAAACTTTATTGGATTAAAACTTTGTTAATAAATTCAGTTGATTAAGTATTGTAATTTTACCTGGCACTTTATTGGATTAAAACATTGTTTATCAATTAAGTATGCTGAGTATCGTAATTTACCATGCCACTTTAGTAGTAGTTCTATTAGTATTACATTTTAGTCAATTAATTAAATTGCCTGGGAATCATCTGGACAACGCTGAGCTAGTACATTATTTATACAATTATATATATATATATATATATATATATATATATATATATATTGAAAATTGACTATTTATAACATACCATTTAAAAGTCTAATTCTTCTCATTAGAAGTTGGGAAAAGCGCCAAATAACAGTATAACATTATCTGTGATATCTGGCCTAGAAATTAATAATCAAGTATGAATGTTCCTTCGAAATCCTACAGATGAATATACAAAATACACATATCATCACACTTTCCTTCACCACCATCCATAAGATAATCTAAACAATAATAAATACGTATGAAAAAAACACAATCTCACAGACAACGAACCCGACCTTTATTGCAAATACTTCCATCCATGCATGCAGTGTAGTGTGATTTATACTTCCATTATTACCGTATCATTCTAATATCCCACTAACTTAACTGAAAATTACCCAAACACTATGTACACAATATTTATCAATTATTAATTTTGGATCCTGAATCCAAGCATAAATTCATCGGTATTAGCTACTTCCGTCTCCCAAAAACATTTACATTTATACTGCAAATCACAAAAAATATTTTCTATATAACTTTCCGCCCAAAGCTGGAAAGTTAGCTTTCATTAATTATGTTAGAGAATAGCAAATCAATAAACCCATCTCTTCATCAAATTATCTCTTTATCAAATTATCTGTGGATGTATCTATTTATTTTTTATCAATCTATCTATCTATCTATATGTATAATTGTCTATCTATCTAATGGTAACTTGACAGCAGAGATTTGGCCCATGTTTAGACAACATGTCAAACTGTGTTACTGGCAAAGTTTGCACCGGAAAATATGAACTGAGACTGCAAGTGACGTGTCACATGTCTCGTGTCCCGGTTTGCACAAGCATAAGGTAGTTGGATTGGAGAGACTACAAAATACAGGCGGGTTTAAAACAGGTCTCCCCATGGTGTAGAGGGGGTCTCAGAATAGAAACAGAGGAAACCCCCAAACCAATAATCGTCGATCACTACCTTCTGCTATGACACATAACTTGGAGTAAATAAAATACATAAAATCTTACATCGTATCTTGAAGTGTCTGTTTAAAGAAATTGCAGCTTCGTCGAGGACAGTTAACGAGAACGGTTGACGAACAGAAAAAATAGCATAAACAAGTTTGTAGTCATGTACATGTTATGTGTATTATATGTTCTGAAATGCACACATTAACACCTAGAGGAATCACGTGCTGCTAAAATAGACATTAAGGATCCGAGGAATCAGTACGTTACACAACAAACACAACGTTACATACATATGATCCGTTCACGATATGGACACACCGGATATGTATTAGTGCCACGTACACATTCAACACACGTACGATTCAACAGTTATACTACATACGTAAATTTTATACCGTATATACACGGTCATATTGACATCACCCCCTACAATATAACAATAACAATAGCATATCTTATCAACTCATACTAAAAAAAACAAATCATACAGCCCAGTTTTGCTATCTATGTTATGCTTAAGCGACAGCGAATGTTACATAACTCTGTAATCCCGATTTCATGAACTGTAAAACGAAAGTATTGACCATTGCTGGCGCAAACATGAATTAAAGCGTAGATACTTCATGAATTCAATCGATAAATCAGCCCCACGTTGAGTTATACATCTACATAGTTTAGCACGTACCCTTATTAAATCCAACCCCCCACTTCGCCTTCGGTTTTTCATCATTAATGCCATTTAATTCTGTATTAATTTCTCTGACAACTTATAATTTCTTATAACCCATAAGAGCATGAATTAATCAGTTTATTAACCTTTATATTCATAATCCACTTTAAATTCCTATTATCTTTACAATCTCTTAAGCTTCTTACCATTAGGTTCTATCAATTACTTAGTAAGTGTAAATTTATATGTAATGCCAATTAATTTTATTGCATTAAAACTTTGGAAGTAAAATAAGAGTGTTGAGTATTGTAATTTCACCCGACACATTATTAGATTAAAAGTTCATTAATAAATTCAGAGTGTTGAGTATTGTAATTTCACCCGACACATTATTAGATTAAAAGTTCATTAATAAATTCAGTGTGTTGAGTATTGTAATTTCACCCGACACATTATTAGATTAAAAGTTCATTAATAAATTCAGAGAGTTGAGTATTGTAATTTCACCCGACACATTATTAGATTAAAAGTTCATTAATAAATTCAGAGTGTTGAGTATTGTAATTTCACCTGACACATTATTAGATTAAAAGTTCATTAATAAATTCAGTGTGTTGAGTATTGTAATTTCACCTGACACTTTATTGGATTAAATGTGTATTAATAAATTCAGAGTGTTGAGTATTGTAATTTCACCTTACACATTATTAGATTAAAAGTTCATTAATAAATTCAGAGTGTTGAGTATTGTAATTTCACCTGACACATTATTAGATTAAAAGTTCATTAATAAATTCAGAGTGGTTAGTATTGTAATTTCACCCGACACATTATTAGATCAAAAGTTCATTAATAAATTCAGAGTGTTGAGTATTGTAAATTCACCCGACACATTATTAGATTAAAAGTTCATTAATAAATTCAGAGTGTTGAGTATTGTAATTTCACCCGACACATTATTAGATTAAAAGTTCATTAATAAATTCAGTGTGTTGAGTATTGTAATTTCACCGAACACTTTATTGGATTAAAAGTGTATTAATAAATTCAGTGTGTTGAGTATTGTAATTTCACCTGACACTTTATTGGATTAAATGTGTATTAATAAATTCAGAGTGTTGAGTATTGTAATTTCACCTTACACATTATTAGATTAAAAGTTCATTAATAAATTCAGAGTGTTGAGTATTGTAATTTCACCTTACACATTATTAGATTAAAAGTTCATTAATAAATTCAGAGTGTTGAGTATTGTAATTTCACCTGACACATTATTAGATAAAAAAGTTCATTAATAAATTCAGAGTGTTTAGTATTGTAATTTCACCCGACACATTATTAGATCAAAAGTTCATTAATAAATTCAGAGTGTTGAGTATTGTAATTTCACCTTACACATTATTAGATTAAAAGTGTATTAATAAATTCAGAGTGTTGAGTATTGTAATTTCACCTTACACATTATTAGATTAAAAGTTCATTAATAAATTCAGAGTGTTGAGTATTGTAATTTCACCTTACACATTATTAGATTAAAAGTTCATTAATAAATTCAGAGTGTTGAGTATTGTAATTTCACCTGACACATTATTAGATTAAAAGTTCATTAATAAATTCAGAGTGGTTAGTATTGTAATTTCACCTTACACATTATTAGATTAAAAGTTCATTAATAAATTCAGTGTGTTGAGTATTGTAATTTCACCTTACACATTATTAGATTAAAAGTTCATTAATAAATTCAGAGTGTTGAGTATTGTAATTTCACCCGACACATTATTAGATTAAAAGTTCATTAATAAATTCAGTGTGTTGAGTATTGTAATTTCACCCGACACATTATTAGATTAAAAGTTCATTAATAAATTCAGAGTGTTGAGTATTGTAATTTCACCCGACACATTATTAGATTAAAAGTTCATTAATAAATTCAGAGTGTTGAGTATTGTAATTTCACCCGACACATTATTAGATTAAAAGTTCATTAATAAATTCAGTGTGTTGAGTATTGTAATTTCACCTGACACTTTATTAGATTAAAAGTGTATTAATAAATTCAGAGTGTTGAGTATTGTAATTTCACCTGACACTTTATTAGATTAAAAGTGTATTAATAAATTCAGAGTGTTGAGTATTGCAATTTCACCCCGAGTAGGTCTCAGAGGAACATAAATCTTGTACTGATGAGTTATTTGGTAAAGTGAAATATGTAACTTCCATCCGTCCATATGAATATCAGGAACTAAACAATTTTATTCGTGTTTTAAAATTACCTGTTTATCTCCATCCTTTAGCTAAACCTAATGGTTTATTTTCTATATCTTAACGCTCCTAATATTACTTGAGTACAGCTTATTTACTTTATGTAATCCTAATCAACTTATTTTCGATTAAAATATTATCTCAATACGCCAGCTGCCTCTACATTTTATGTGGGTTTAATCCCCCACCAATTAGCACATCACGACTTTTAGTAAATGAATCTCCTCATTACTAATCAATCACTTATCCCCTTGTTATATATTTTTTTCATTTAATACATTTCCCAGTTCTGGAATTTAGTGTGTGATTATTTCTCTGTTTACCTTCACCTCTACTTTTCTTATACTTCAAATAACCATTTTAATTTCCTCGAAGACAAATCTTAACATATTTGTAGATGAACAGGCCGTCCTAATGTGAGAACTGCACCTACACACCCTTCACGCATAAATGTTGTTATATTCGGAAGATACATAGTTATATTTCAAGCAAATAGCTTATAACTAAACTGAGTATTCCCCTACATATGACACACTACCTAACAATTCTTCATTATTTAAAACCATCTCCCCTACGCAGTTCTTTTTGGGACCTGATCTCATCGGTAAAACACGCCAGCGCTCTTCGTAACATTAAACTTTTCCTTTAGGTTTAGTGATAATGTCACAGCCATACTATCATGCATACCTTTCCTTCTGTTTTTCTTCTCGTGCTTAATTTATTACTTTTGTCTTTGCTTCCGCAGGCTATTTTTGTTGGGCTTTCAATTTATTTATTAGGAATTTGTCGCAGCCGTGTATATATATATATATATATATATATATATATATATATATATATATATATATATATATATATATATATATATATATATATACATATATTAAATCCGCTGCTTTAGCTAGCAATATGTGTATAACTACATTGATTTAAAACTTTGGAGACACTGAATCTTCTAACAGCTTACGTATCATCATCTGTCACAGCATATACACTATTAGTATGGGTGCCCGGCGTTGCTCGGATGTTTGGAGGTGTATGCTGAGCAACAAAAAAAAAAGAAAAAAGGAAAAAGGTCAATTTTTTAAACTTTGACCCCTATTATGAACCCTTAAAATTTATAGTTTTTGGCTCAAATCGAGTTATTAAGTTAGATCCATGTCCAAGGAACCTATATCTAAAAGTTCAAGTATTTAGATGCCAAATTGTCGGAGGAGTTTGGTAGAGTTCTTAAAGCTCGTATCGTTTAACTTTGACCCGTTAACAGCTAAATTTCTGGCCGAAAATCGATCCCATAGATTTTCCAAAATCTCAATACCATGTATATCAAAATTCAAGTCTGTTGACTGAAAATTGACGGAGTTATTACTAAGAAAAATGTACACAGAAAAACAGACAGGCAGGCACACACAGACACATACACCTTTATAGATATATAGATAGATTTAAATTGAAAAATTACACTAACACCTTCTAGGAAATGCTATACTAATTAATTATCGAAAAACACTTACATATTAGTACCATGTAATTTTATACATATATATATATATATATATATATATATATATATACATATATATATATATATACAGACATACATGTATATATATATGTATATATAATTCTATAGTTTCAGTTATATAAGAAATGTAGACGCGTTGCGAGTAGAAATTATAAATATGAAAATAGCTTAAAATATTACAATATAATTATGAGGAACTATGTATAGTTGAAACAGTTTATAAAAATACAAATTCCCCATTATGTACCAAATTAAGCAATTCTGCTTTCCAATAAACTGTAAATTATCTAATAAATTTTGACGCTTCATATTTACTTCATTGTTAGTCAGAATTTTAAAGAATTATGAGATTTTTATTCAACATTCCTAATTTCGAATTCACCACTTATCATAATTCAAATTTGTTTCTTAATGTTCCGATAGAAAACGCTCTCTTACAATAAGTTTTCTTTTAAAGTATTACTAAACAATTAATTTTTTTTCTGTCTGTGTGCATATACATATATATTTCATGTGTATGGCATCTTAAAGAAAGATTATTTTGAATTCATAAAAACGAGCAAGATACAAGCAAGGTAATATTGTATCGTTCAATGTAAAGTAATCGTTAAAATAATTTCGAACCTATTTTAAATTAAACCGTTCTAATTTGTTTATGTAAGAATTACTGCGAAACTTACGTTAAATTGCATATATATATATATGTATATATATATATATATATATATATACATATGTATTATATATAATTTGTTTGTATCTCATTTAAGAGGAACATAGATCTTGTACTGATGAGCTCTTTGGTAAATTACTAACATCCAACGGAACATGCGAAAGAGGCACTATACAAAAAGCTAAATAATATTTGTATGTTATAAATGCATCATTGGTTTGCAATTAAGTGTAGAAGACTTAATTAAATATAGGTGAAACATATTGTTTACTACCTCTGTGGGATTATTTGTCTGGGCGAGTAAAAAGGAGTACTCTGCGACGAATCCTGCGCGAAAACAGTATTTGCTGTAAATAGTAAGTGTAAAAGTCTAGCATAGGAATTGTACCGTTTGTTACGATAGTAGTGAAAATGATATGCGATTAATCGGCTCTTTATTATATATATATATATATATATATATATATATATATATATATACATAGTGTGTGTGTGTGTATGTGTGTGTGGTTGGGACAAAAAGAATATCATTTTATCACATATATTAGTTTTATATATGATATCTGAATATATTCCTTGATATATATATAGCCACGTAATATAACATTTTGAAGCGCTTTTTTTTTCGCTCAACCGAATCCAGTTATTTTTTACTGGTCACGAATTCTTCAAGAATTTTTTGTAAGCTTTTCGACACCATAGAAAAATACAAATCTGCACGATTTTCTTGTTCCAGTTAAAATTAGGGCGACAAGCTGCTGAGACAGCTCGTGATATCACTATTGCGTTTGGCTAACGAATGTGGGGCACAAGGATAGTTCAAGAAATTTCGCAATGATGGTGAGAGTTTCGAAGATGAAGATAGTCGCGTCTGGCCGCCTGCGGTTGATAACGAACATTTGGAAACCTTAATGGAAGCCGATCCTCTCAAAACCACAGGAGAATTTACCGTTGAACTCGATGTCAACAATACAACAGTCGTTCGCTATGTAAAGCCAATAGTGACGTCAAAATGTTGGATAAATTGGTGCCGCATGAATTAAACGATAATAAAAAAAATCGCCGTTTTGAGGTGTCTTCTACGCTTTTTTTAGGCAACAAAAACTACCCATTGTGATGTGTGATGAGAGGTGGGTCCTCTACGACAAACAGAGACGTTCGGCATAGTGGTTGGATACCGGAGAAGCTCCACAACCCTCCTCAAAGCAGAAATTGCACCAAAAACGTTTATGGAGCTTGTTTGGTAGTCTGCGACCGATCTCATCCATCACAGCCTCTTTAATCAGGGCGAAATGATTTTGGCAGAGAAGTACCGTCGACAAATTGACGAAATGCACCAGAAGCTCCAGCCTTGTGCCCAAGATTGGTCAAGATGATGGGACTAATTCTCCCCCCATGACAACGCTCGACCGCATGTTTCTCTGTCCCTGAAGGAGTTGAACCAAATGGGTTTCGAGACTTTTCCTCATCCACCATACTCACCAGACCTCTCGCCGAGCGATTATCACTTTTTCAAGCATCTCGACAACTTCCTGCGCCAAAATGCTTCAAAAGCCGAGTGTAGTCCTAATCGGCCTTCAATGACGTCATCGCTTCCATAACTCCGGGTATCTATGCTAATTGGATAAATAAATTTGTTTTTCGTTGGCAAAAATGTGTCGATTCTAATAGTTCTAATTTCGATTAATAAATTTTATTATGAAAGAAGTAATGACCTTTTGAAGTTGAACGCCAAAAAGCGACATTATTTTTGCATCAACGATAATATATCTAGTGGAAAAAAGAGAGAGATCATGGGTTTAAGAGAACATTCGAAAGTATATACGTGTAGAAATGGAAATGATGTGTATGAATGGAAACAGAGAAAAAAGCGCTTGCACAACCAGAAATATACAAGAAACAGAGAGAGCGAGCGAGAGAAAGAGAGATAGAGAGAGAGAGAGAGAGAATAATTATAAAGGGAGAGAACGGATAGAATAAGAGTAGGAGGTAGAGTAAATTGAAGTCGTTAGAAAGTATATACAACGTAGAAAGAGAACATGTTAAAATAAAGAGGATATGATAAAAAAGTGAGTGAGGTGTTGGATAGAAAAAAGATGACTGCGGACGTTATACATATTTAATACACGGATTATTTGAGTGTCACATACCTTAAATAATATTCTCTCTCTGTGCCGAACTCATCATATATTTACACTATTCTAAACTTATTTAAGGCAATACGTGCATAAAAGGAACATAGCAAAAATAAAGGAATTCTCAGTGGCTTGCACTCAGTTTGTACAGAAAGAGATAAAGAGAAATGTCTCTATATGAGTCGGTATTCTATTGCTAGGTTTACACTGAATACTATAGAAACGTACCAGAGCGCAAAATTTAACGACGACAAATGTTAATCAAACGATTACGACGCAGACTCTAGTCGTAGGTGACACTTAAACAAAGGCGCCGGGGAAATATATAGATCCTATAAAGATTTCAGACAATGGAGGCATTTGTTTAATTCCACGCGGCGCCAATTTGGCACTATCCCCAATAGTTTGTATTATCTTCGAAGCAAGCAAGTTTATTCACTTCAAAACCTGTATTCTTACCTACTCTTTCAAGGTTATCTCGAGTTACTTCAAGTCCGTTTGCCATCCACGTTTTGTCCCGATAAACAAAGAATGCAAACAAACAGACCAGACGTGCTTCGCTGCGCCCTTCACTCAGATTTCTCTATAACGACTCCCTTTCTCACAAGTGTTCTGTGTTAATATGCACACCGTAAATGCCTATATTGATTTTATCTCTTTAGCAACTTGTCGGTACACTTTGTCTGAAACACTGATGCATAAAATCTAAATGCCTCTTTGACCTGCCAACGGAAGTCCATTTCAGATACCAAGTGAAATATGTCGTGGATAAAGGCCATAAAGGTACTTTGTTCTTTTCGGATTTTTTTTCCTAACGACAGACATGCCGATTATTAATTGTCCAATTTGGAAATCTTGCAGCAGCAAGCATTAAACAACTTTAATACAAATAAAGACGTTCTTTTATCAACTGCATTCGTGGTTCTTTCTTTATTTGTGTCGACGAAAAAAGACCGGTAATCCTTACCAAAAAAAGCCGACATCTTACGTAAAAGAAAACGCTATACCAGCAGTTTACACACATGGAAAAGGGGTTTTGTGTGAGAAAAATATATAGCTAGTTTTGAAGCAGTATAATATAATTTAAGGAGAGTACAAAATGAACCTTGATTTTGCTTACGACAGCATCGGAACTCTCTTTACTCCATTTTTTTAGTCCTTACATTCAACGAGCGATGCTTCTGAAAAAAGGGGGAAAAATGCTGGTTTTTTTCAGCATCATATATGTAACACATATTGTTGACTAATTCTTGATTTGACGTAGTATTTCCAGTTCCTTAGCTCAAGTGCCTCCATGCCTTATCTTAGGCGACCTCCATAAATATACAATATAAAGCGTTGCCCTATACTCCGCTCTTTATCGTTGTACACAAAAAGTAAGTAAATATCTGATGATAATAACATTTATTGCCTCTAAATTTACATTCGAATTTACCGTTTTTAACACATTAAATTACATGGATTATGTTCTACAAGTTAGTCTTTTATATAAATGTTTTCAAGAGAGGATATAGCAAAATAAAGTTCAGCCGATATCATATACGATATTTTAAAAATATAATCTGACAGTAAATCAGTCCCTGTAGGTACTATTCGATTTTCTCTTCAAATTCGTAGAAATAAATCAGCAAAATTATTTAGTTTACTTTGCAAAGATATGTTCTGTACTAAATGAACTCTATTAATAATTTACATACACACACACACGCGCGCGCATACAGGCGCAGACACATACACACACCTATGTATATATATATATATATATATATATATATATATATATATATAATTTAAGGTTGCTGGTTGCTATTTTTCAAACGTAGGGAAACAAGTGAAATATAACGAGGTTAATACAAGAATGCTTAATAAAGTAGTAGACTATACATCCTATATAACCTTGCTAAGGACAATGAGGTTAACACGATCGGCCTCTATAGAGACGATGGCCTTCTTTTCGTAGAAAATGCTGACGGCCTAAAATGTGAAAGGATCAAATATATTATCGTAAATTTAAATTTGAAATTACTACGAAAATTAAAATAGTCGACTTTTTAGATGTCACACTCAACCTCAACAAAGGAATTCATGAATCCTATAGGAAAGACAACAGTAACCCTTTATATGTCAACCACCTCTCTAACCATACTGAAGTTATGATTAAACATACCCCCAGATCTATTAGTAGAAAAATTAGCTCAAAGTCCTCATCCAAAGAAATCTTCGATAAACACAAAGATTTTTACAACAAAGCCCTAGTTTACAGTGGATATAAGGAAACCAAAATAGAATATATAGAACCCTCAAGTAATACAACCACATCCAGAAAAAAAACCGTAAAAAATTCATTTGGTTCACCCCTCCGTTCAACCAAATGGTCAAAACTAACTTGGGGAGGAAATTCATTAATCTCATTAAACTACATCCCCCCGCAACATGTTCCACAAATATTCAACAAAATACCATTAAACTGAGCTACAGTTGCGGCAATAACTTGGAAAAAGTAATAAAAAACCATAATAATATAAATTTTAAGCAACGACACAGAACACAATTTAGGAAAAAGGATAACAAAGACATGTAAATATATTAATAAATACAAAAGCCCACTTAAAGAAAAATTCTTCACAACATCTGTAATTTATCAAGGCCAAGAAAGACCCCACAACTTGCAAATCTTACATCGGTCAAACTAGCAATACTTTAAACAAAGATACACAAACCGCAAGAGTTATTTCCTAAACCCAAATTACAGAGATAAAAAATCATTGGCTACATACTACAATGATCTTACGAGTATAATTTGACACGTATTGTTGACTGGCACATCCTAAAAAAAGCAAAAACTTGCCAGTTGCCTTCTTTGCTTAAATGAAAACTATTTATCACAAAATTTAAAGATAGGGATAAACTCTTAAATGAGAAACAAAAAACCTCCATAAATTGCAGACATTACAAATCGCATCTGCTCTCCCACTTGCAAATTACTCCACAATACATTCAACTCCAACACGACCCACATGCAATATCCGACAGTTGAACACCTACACATCTTAACCTCCTGAAGTCCAACATTCACTAAATCCAAAACCACACGTTTCATGAGAAAAACTATGCATAAAAACACACACATCTAACACTTGCGAGCAAATTTTCTTCAATACTATAAATACCTAATAGTTCCAACCAATCCACCCAAACCATCAACCATATTTATATTTGGCATATGCATGGCCCGAATAATCCGTCTCCCCTCAAATCCCGCTAAAAATATTCACCTGTAACATAAATAATAAACTAATATTCAGCTCAATGGTATACATGTTGGTCTGCTCGCCGCCTATCTGTTAGTTGATACTAACTAGAATGGACACCATCTGGTACGGCCTAAATATATAAAAAAAATAAAACACATAAATAAATTAACAAAGAAACAAAATAAAATTAAAAAATAGATACATAAATAAATGAAATAAATAAATAAATGAATAAATAAAAAAAGGACGCACTTATCCAGTAACTAAAAACATACAATAAGAAACATTAACCCTTTGTCTCCCTGAAAGGAATGGTTATATTTCCAGTAAAAAGAAACGATCTAATAAAACTCTTTAAAATTATTAACCTTTATCTTGACACATCCTTTATATACCACAACCACTTAGTGCGACCGAAATCTAAACGATAAACGATGCACAACACCATATGATATAGTTGAAAATAACTCCAGATAACACCTATATATATATATATATATATATATATATATATATATATATATATATATATATATGTGTGTATATATATATATATATATATATATATATATATATACACATTTACCCCGGGTAATTATATAACATATCAACATATAGATACGTGCAAAAGATCCGTGGGTTCTACTAATAATGAATATAACCCCAAGTATAGTTATATCAGTGCTAATTAGTAGCAATTAACTAGGCGGAATTCTTAATTACTTTTTAGCTAATAATCATTATCGTTGCCACACAAAACATGACCGAATTTAACCATCAAAATTTTAATAATGGCATATATTCTGAGTCTTGCCATTACTATCATTATGAAAAGATTTAATAAATTTACAAATACACTAATTAATAAATCAACATTAAATGAACAAACGAAATAGTAATTAATATTGGGGTGGTCAAATAAAAACCGATTTTGTTTAAGATAAAACAAAGCTACCACTATTAAATGATGCAATCTTTTCTTTCCCTTTCCTTCTTCTCTCTTCCTTCGTCTTCCTCTTTTTCCTTCTTCCCCATTACATCTCCTCTTACCCTCTTTCTTCCTTTCTTTCTTTCCCTTCAACCGTTCAACCATCTTCTTTCCCTTCAACCGTTCACTGGAAGCCCAAGCAATGGTTAATAGATCCGGATAAATTCCTACCCTCTTCGCAGATATAAATGCGTATATCAAATTAACATAAACATATAAAAAAGAATTTAAGAGACACTGACCCTTAAAAGTCTCAGACGGACGGTGGGCAACAGACAAAAACCTCATGCTTGCTGAAGGTAACATATGCATAGCTCAAACTTTTGTACCCCATTCCCTCAGCCCACTAACCCTACAAACTATATTCCATAACACCAACAGAAAAATGAATGAGTAAAGACACCGATAAATTAGTTAATAAACAAATACGAAAATAAATAAACTAACTAATTCGCACCTAATGCAACCCTGTTCTTCGCGCAGCTGAATCTTCACCCTCAAGATCCGTTTATAAAAAAAAAACACAGCCTTCTTTTGCTGAAAGTTTATTTTCGCTCTTCATTTAAAATTTCGCTTCCGCAAATAAGGGTTGGTGCCTGAAAAGGTCTCTAGTTAAGAAATACTAGTAGACCGAAACATGCTCTTGACTTTTTAGCAACAAACTACTGCTTATGTAAAGATAAATTTGTGTCAGTGGATAATTATTTGGAGGTGTGTGTAAAAAAAAGGTGTAAAAGAAAAAAAAAAGAAAGTTTTGGTCGGAAGGTCGGATTGAACCCCGAAGACTTGACGGGAAGGTTAAAACGAAAGGGGGAAAATCCAGTCACCTAAACGTGGGGCCACAACGGAGAGGAAATCATGAGGGCGTTATATGAATGTTTATGATGCGAAATAAACAGGTGCGAGAAAGTTTGACCTAGTTTTGCAAGTCGAATCATTCGCGGACATACACAAGAAGAAGCGAACGAACACATACACACATACACACACATACACACGCATACACACCGACTTTCGCTTTTATATACATAGATGTTCCCCTGGTTTAGCTAATATGTTACGGGAGTAAATTTTATATAAAGGCAAACAGCGGACTTTATTTTGTACATGAAATACACCGGTAATGATTTTTGTTGAATTTGTTCGGTTAGTCTTCAATCTGGCGAAGAAATGAAACTTTATTTGCCCCCTTCCTTGCAATCAAAAGGACCCAAATATGTTTAATGCTATTTTTATCCGTCTGTTTTGTGCGCGTAATATTGAAAGAATTAATGGCAAAAACTAGGGGGAAATCTGTAAGAAAGGGTGTTGAAAATCATTTGTACGTGTTTAGGGCCCAAGAAAAGAGGGAAAAAGGGGGAAAATAAATAGTCCTGAATAATTGGACCCGAATTCGCGTGAATTCCTGTCAAGCATTGTTCGTGCAAGACCGGCATCATCGGTGTCAGTCGCAGACTACCGAAAAAAAAACCAACTAACCAAACAAACAAACAAACAAACAAAACGAACTGGAAAGAATACAAATGGGTTGAGAGGAAAACCCCAAGAAACTTACCGTGTAAAATGCAAAAAAATAATGTTTATGGTATTTTATTAATTTGTATTTATTTATTTATTGTTAGTTTGTTTTCTGCAATAAAATCTAATAAACAAAACAAACTGCAAAAAAATACAAACTGAAACAAAATAAATAAATTAAACCAGAAAACTGACCGTGTATAATAAAATAATGTTTAATAGATTTGTTGTTTAAAATTTGGTATGTTTTCTGCAGAAATGTATTTTTAACCTTATAATTGGTAGGTGTAAGTACAACGGTTTGTTATGTGTTTAGTTTTGTTTTCTTTTATTGTATTGTTTTCTTTGTGGTCGCTTTTTACCAATTGGAATGTCGCCAGATTCTCTATCGATTGCTTAGTAGGAATTGGGCTAATGAAACTCGCAGAAATTCAATGTATATGAATAAAAAATGAATAAGTAAGTAATCCGAAAATAAGAAGTCAGCTCTCCCCCTACTAGTACGTAAAGAATCAGTGCAAACATAATAGAAATAAAAAAAAATACACTAATTAAAATATTAAATGGAGTAATCGTTTTAACATGTGAAGAACGCATGCGGCTGACTAGTAAACTTTGTTCTAAAACCTGGAATAAAGGTTACTTCGTTTCGTGCAAGTAACTCCTCGACTCGCCGCCCACTTCAACCAAAAAGGAATAAAAAGGGGGCAAAAGGAAACAAAATAAAATAAAAAGAAATATAAAAAACAGCTAAGTAACCAATAGAATAGCTGTAATCGAAAGTTGCGTTTCACCCGACGGCAAAATGCCAATCCATATTTTGTAAGCAACTAAGAACTCAAATGGGTGTTTCCTCGTAAATCCCCCTGTGGACGTATCCGCAACTGTGTTAAGTGGTCACGGGAGAAGTATGAATCTAATAGAGAGAAAATAGTTTACCACTATCATTGATCTTAAACGAACTTAGCCGTGAACTCTCAGCAGAAAAAAATATAGGGATCTAATATTATCGAGGAAGTGGATAGGTCATAGGCCTATAACACACCCGTGATATCGTGCTGCAGTCCGTGCCTAATACATTCGCATGAAATGTCTTGATTTTTAATCCTATTAAGGTATAAACTCAGAGGGAAAATAAGTTCATTTTATTTATATAGAGAATAGAGAATATATATATATATATATATATATCTTTCAGAATGTGAGAGATTATATATAATCAATTCCAAGGCCAAACAACCACGCAGCCCAAAAGAGCCATGACATGCATGCGAAGCAAGCACTCTACCAACTGAGCAAACGCCCCGCACTACAGTATGCGCCGTTTGCTTGATCTGTGTTGGTCAATAGAATTTCTTGTGTGTGGGGTATTTGCTCAGTTGATAGAGTTCGGATGTGTCTAATATCTGAGGGTAAAACTCGAGTTTTGGGCTTCCGGTTCGTTGACTGTCATGGCTCTTGTGGGCTGCGTCGTTGTTTGGCTGTGGAATTGATTATATATATATATATATATATATATATATATATATATATATATATATATATATATATTAAATGATTTTTTAAATTCTTTTTTATTCTTATTTTATTTTATTTTATATTATGAATTATATTTTATAGTTTATTTTTTATTATATTTTATTTATTTATTTATTCTTTATTTTCTATTTATTTATTATATATGTATTTATTTATTTTTATTTCCCTTTTTTATTTTCCTTTAGTGTCGTTTATTAACTCTTGCTGACATTTTTTAAGTGATGACTTGTACATTTCAGTTGACCTATATTATTTTGCCCTATATATATTTTCGCGCCTTTACCATTTCCTGTCTGGGTCGTTTTGACTTTTGTTTCCCTATATTTTATTTTATATTTAACTTTATCATTTTTTTTTCTTCCCAGATCTTTTTTTATCTATAGTTATGTCTCGGATTACGGGATTTCTTTCGATTTTTCTGTACAAATGGAAATTTTTAAAACTTTCTTGAAGTTTTACATTTGGATTTTACCGTCACTGGACTTTTTATCTTCCACAAGACTATCCATTCATGTGTAATCACCTTTTTCTTTACCATATTCCCTCTGCTTAACTTATTTTGTTTTCAAGTAAGATCTTTGACTCACTTGTTGCTTCATCAAATACTTCTGCATGCAAAATCCGATCCCGATTTTTGCTAATTCCTACCCTCTGATGAGAAGGAGAGTATTTCTTCGAAACTCCGCGGATTAAGGACTATCCATTTATCTAGTGTTTCCTTTTCAGATTAAATATGTTTTTAAACATATTTTAAACATTTCAAAGTGTTTTTTAACATATTTTATTAACTGTTTGCTCATATATATATATATATATATATATATATATATATATATATACAGAACTGTTTCATTGTATTACAACTCATTAGTGCGGATAAACAAGCATCTATCCCTAGTCGAGGATTGAGCATAAAACCATCGCGTTGATAATCGGCAGTTTTACTCACCGACCAATGCGATCGGCATTCGTAAATAGCTATTTTTAATCACGTTTGTTGATCACTTTTATAGTGCTCGAGCTACTTGTTTTCGTTTACAAAAAGACAACGAGCCTCTCATGTATAGCCATTTATGTTGCGAGTGAGATGCATTCACGACACTGCTCTACACAAAGAGGCGGACTTAAAATATATGTCGTCATCCACATACAGTACTGTTTCCTTGTATCCCACCTCAGTGTAGCTAGACTAGCAACTTTCCATACCTGAAGATTGAACCTTCACTCATCGCGTTGATTATGCAAGTTATGTATTGGAAATGTAAAAATGCCAGCGTGCTATTATTCCGGTTCATTAATGTAAACTTTTTGTAAATCTCTTCTGCATATATTTGAAATGACACAAAGCCGTTCAAATATTCCACTGAATTATTTATCAAATGTCTTACACTTTAATTATCAAATGTATTACACTTTAATGTATTTCACTTCATTTAGCTTTTAAAACTAGTAACGAATTTTCCTTTACGCAATATATCGTGTTTTTTTTTTATTCGTGAGTTGCTTAATCCTTCCTCAAAATATTTAATGTTTCCAATTCCTTTTTCTTATTTAGCTTCATTGGTCGCGTTTACGAGGAGAGATTTTTCCATCATTATAAAAATAATTTTTTGGCAAGTTTTTTTAACGTAACCCACTGTCAGTAATTTAATATCAATTAAATATTTTGCCATATGAAACTAAGCCATTACAACAAATGAACATGGCTATTCTTTTTCAACATTAATGCTTTTAACTTCTTTTATCAAGCCCCACGATCTCTTAAAAAATTGAATGCTTAAATATAAATATTAAATTTGAGAAATTATCATCTCACTGTTATTGTTGCTTAGTTAAATAAGTATTTATTTTTACCTGTTTACATTATGTGGTTTCCAGACTTGTCTGGAGCGATTTTTCTTAATGGATAAAACGTTAGGGGAATAGAGAATTTTTTTAAGGGCATCTCATCATCTATTTTATTGTTTACGTATATCAATGTCAATATCGAGAAAGGAACACAAAATAAAAAAAAAGTGTTTTTACTATAAAATTATAAAATGCATGAGATCATTAGGTTAATATGATCATTATATCATTGTATTAGTATTTTGTGGAGACATATTAACACGCAAGGAGAGATGATTACAAGTGAGAAGAAACAAAAATTTGTGTTGCAGTTCTTAGTAGACAGGAAATAAAGATAAGAAAAACATGTGTTGTTACCTAAGAAAATACTGCAGACATTTTCTTTGCGACGCAAAAAAAAAGAAGAAGAAATATTGAGGAAATAAACATAAAACTAATAATATGTCTTTGTAAATTGTATGCAAATGACTGGATTGCTTGATAGTTTGCAATAAGTAAAAAATAAGGATATGTTTCAGACGATGAAATAAAAATGTAGAAAAACATAACACAATTATACTGCATTATGTTAAACCGTATCTAGTGCATTAGGTTGAGTATCTATTTTAATTTAACTTGATACATACATGTATAGCATCATTTTCCTCACACGTCTCTCTGTTTAAAATCACAATGAAGATTTCCTATTTTCGTGGGTGTTCTTTCTCTCTTTTTGCGTATGTTGTTCTGATCACGTTGGCGCGATACTCTTTCTCTGCACACGAGTAATCTCGATGTCTATGAATCATGTTATAAGGTGCCATGTATTTTAGTGTTCACGTAGCTGCTTCTCGTCTCATTCTTTTTTTTTCTGCTTTCACTTTCTCCTCTGTTTGTGCTCTTATCTTGTAACAGAAATTAGTTCGCTAGATTAAGAGGGATGGCCGAGAAGATATAGCGGATAGCAATAATTAAAACGGCTGAAATATTAAAGAAAACTCCTGAATGCAGAGACTACACCACATGAGATACATGCACAAGGGCGGGGCATTTAGAAACTGCCAACGGATGTAAAATAAATAAATATCACATGGAATCATGAAAACTGTAATTGTATAAATCTAAGTTAACCAACCCTGCGTTTTTCCTTCTCCGACGACCATCGATGGGCAAAGAGGGTGGAAAAAAACAAAGAGAGGAAACACTACACATACCTTAACTTGAAGAGTGGAAAGAGGACTGAAATCTTAGGACGGCTTATTTCCATCCAAATTCCACTGAAACCAATCGTGGTCGCTGCCAATATGAAATCAATGTTAAGCAGCTGTTAAGCGATAACAAAAATCTATCTGCAACGTTATCGAAAAATGTCGAGATTTGTTATAAAATAATATTCATAATAATAGTAATATTATAATAATATTAATATTTATAATAATATTAATATTTATAATAATATAAATGCTATAATAATATTAATATTCATAATAATATTAATATTTATAATAATATTAATATGTATTATAATATTAATATTATAATAATATAAATATTCACAATAATATAAATATTTGTAATAATATTAATATTTATAATAATATTAATATTCATAACATTATCTACAATAATATTTATATTTATAATAATCTTAATATTTATAATCATATTAATACTTATACTAATATTAATATTCATAATAATATTTATATTTATAATAATATGAATATTATAATAATATTAATATTCATAATAATATTATTATTCATAATAATATTAATATTTATAATAATATTAACATTCATAATAATATTAATATCCATAATAATATTTATAATAATATTAATATTTATAATAATATTAATATTAATATTCATAATAATATTAATATTTATAATAATATTAATATTTATAATAATATTAATATTTATAATACTATTAATATTCATAATAATATTTATATTTATAATAATATTAATATTATAAGAATATTAATATTCATAATAATATTAATATTTATAATAATATTAATATTCATAATAATATTAATATTCATAATACTATTTTAATAATATTAGTATTTCTAATAATATTAATATTTCTAATAATATTAATATTCTATAATACTATTAATATTTATAATAATATTAATATTTATAATAATATTATTATTCATAATAATATTAATATTCATAATAATATTAATATCTATAATAATATTAATATTAATAATAATATTTATATTTATAATAATATTAATATTCATAATAATATTCATATTCATTATAACATTAATATTTGTAATAATATTAATATTTTTACCAATATCAATATTTAAAATACAGTTATTGATCGAGGAAGAAACAAAGACTCCATCGTTTAGGAATCAAGCAAAGAAGAAAGTAAAAAGAGTAACAAAATAGGTTAAAAAGATTCACCCACAAATCACAACAGATACAATAACAGACCTAAACAATTTAATTTGCGCAGGAGCCAAGATGGTAACTATGAAGTTCAAATCAGAAAAAAAAAAACGCCGGGGAAAGATGCATCGATAAAACAAGGGTAGAAATAGGGTAGAAACCCAAATAAAAATATCACCGTTAAAAAGAGGCCAAAGCAGTAAATATGAAGAAAGCGACGTGGTTAAGATGGAAAACTGGAAATATAACAAGCAGTGGAGGCTAAATAAAACACAGGAATAAGTGAACCAGAATATACCAGCAACAGAAGGGATACTATGACGAGACAGATACAAAACAAAAAAGTGCAAGCAAAACAAGGTATTTTAAAACAATGGCATACAATTCTACCAAACTAAAACAAAGGAAAACAAAAACAGAACGACCAAACCCGACAAGAAACAAAACGTTACTGGAGTAAGATATGAAAAGAAATAAGGGATCATAATAGAAATGCCGAAGGGCTGATAGATATGAAAGAAGAACTACAACAAATAGAAGAAGGAGCAATGAATGAAATTTGCAAAGAAACACAGAGGAAAGCCATGGCAAACTGGAGAGCACGAGGATACGTCGGGATAAATGCATACTGGTTAAAAAAATTAAATATTTTGCACGAAAGGCAAGCTACAAACCTGAGATGTATACAGGAAAAAAACGTGCCATACTCGATGACAAAAAGTAAGACCACACTGATACAGAAGGACATAGAGAAAGGAACCGCCGCCACCGATTAAAAGCCTATCACGTGCTTACCCACTATGTGGAAAATATTAACAGCACAACTAAAGGAACAAATCTACCACGCCTTGAATAATCGTGGATTTCTCCCCGAAGAAGAGAAAGGATGCCAGAAAGGAAAAAAATGGACACATGATCTGCTATATATAGACCAAATGATCCTAAAGAATGTAATGAGAAGGAAAAAAATCTCGCTACGCCGTGAATCGATTACAAAAAGGCATAGAACCGTATACTAAAAAGATGGATGATTGTATGCTTAAAAATGTATAATATACCAAGCAGGATCATGAACGTAATAGAAAATGCAATAAAAACATGGAGATTAGAACCGACAGCTGATGGACAACATATATGAGAAATTAAAATACAACGAGGTATCTTCTAAGGAGATTCGCTATCACCATTACTGTTCATCATAGCCATGATGCCCTGGACAATATACTGAGAAAGTGCCAAGCCGGATAAAAGTTCTCCAATACAGAGGGGAAAAATGAACCACCTGAAGTACATGGAATATCTAAATGTTTTTGCAAGCACCAAAAATTAACTGGAGACATTAATAAATACTACCATAATCTTCCGCCAGTATATCCAAATGGAATATGGTATGGAAAAATGCTCACTACTAGAAACGGAAAGCTGGAGACAACAGAAGGGATGGAAATACACAACCTGACGGTGGTTAGAGCACTAGAGGAACAAGACGCCTATAAATACTGAGGAGTTCTGGAAGCAGACCCCATCAAAGCAACAGAAATGAAAGAAGGATTGGAAAGGAATACCTCAGGAGAACAAGAAAAGTGGTCGAAACTAAATTATATAGCAGAAACCTAATAAAATGTATAAATAAGATACTTTGGACTGTTCATAGGGTGAACCAAAGAAAACACTGAGACAGCTCGATCAGACGATCAGGAAACACTTGACCATGCATAACGAAGACTGATGTGGATCAACTATACGTTAAAAGGAAATACGGGGGGAGGGCATTGGTTTGTATGGAAGACTGTGTAAATGACCTCAAAAAAGAACTCGAAAGATATAAAATACAAAATGCAAAGTATATTTATGGAAGCGAGAGCCACAGAAAAACAAATAAACAGAAAACAAAGAGACAAATAATAAAACAAGAACAGGAAAATGGGAAAAGAAACAACTATATGGAAGATTCGCAAGGCTAACAATAGACGAGTATAACGAAAACATCTGGGCATGGATGCGAAAAGGACACGTACACTGCGTAACTGAATCCCTAATAACAGCAGCACAAGATAACTCGATAACAAACATAACACATCAAAGCAAAGATCGACACAACACAATAAAACGGCGACCGCAGACTCTGTGGACAAACAGACGAAACGATAAACTATATAGAAAGTGAATGTAGTAAACTGGCTAAAAAGGAATACAAGAACAGGCACGACCAAGTAAGATGGGTCGTACACTGGGAATTGGACATAAAACTGCACATCGAACACACGGGAAAATGGTATAAGTATAAGTCAGCAACAATAAGTGAAAACGAGAATCACAAATTCATATCGGACATGGGCATACAAACTGATAAACCCACCCAAGCAACAAGACCGGAAATGGCAAAAATTAACAAGAAAGACAGTATTGGTAAATTTTAGACTTTGCTGTTCCAGCTGACCACAGGATAAATATTTTTAAAAAATGAGAAATGGAGTAAATACACCGAGCTGACCAGAAAGCTTAAAGGGATATAGATGATATAAAAAAAACAATCAAGATAGTACCCATAATTATAGGAACACTAGGAACAATTCCGAAAAACTTTGAAGAAAGAATGGGAGAAATTGAGATCAAAGGAGTGGCTGAAAAGATACAACGAATAACAATTGAAACAGCTGAAATATTAAGGAAAACTCTTGAATGCGGAGACTAATACACATAAGCTACATGCACGGACTACACAGCTACTGCAAAGAAAAAATGGAGAAGCGATATATGGAACCAAGAACATTGAATATACATGTCTATAAGTTCTATATTCCGTCGTCGATCATGTCCCATTGTCCACTCACAGCCCCCCCCACAAAATGAAGACAAATAGTCGAGAAGTGTCAATGAGGATGGAAAGACCAAGGAGAGAGCACTGACAAGACCTTGGCTTGACAAGTATCAAGAGAACTGGACCTTTCGGAAGGCTTATTGTCACTCAAATTCCAGTGGAGACCAATGGTTACTGCCAGCGAAAAATCAAATGTAAGCGGCTGTTGCGATAATGCAAACTAATTTTCAAATGATAATAAGACGTGGATCGTCCTGGAAAACTGGGGGGTGTCACTTCGCTTCCAGAGAATAACCCATATTTTTTTCAATGAGATCTTTTATGACCTGTGTGAAAGCTCCCTATGCGTTAATAATAATAATAATAATAATAATAATAATAATAATAATAATAATAATAATAATAATAATAACTTCAAATCAGAAAAACAGTGGGGGACAGACGCATCGACAAAATCTGGATAGGAAATAAGGTTAGAAACCCAAATAAACAAACATAAAAAAGAAGTCAAAACGATAAACAGGAAAGAACACGACGTGGAGAAAATTTAATATTGGAAATGTGACTAGCAGTAAGAGGCTAATAAGAAACACGAAAATCTAAACAAAAAAATAACAGCAAAAGAAGAAAGATTAAGACGAAATAGATAAAAATTTGAACAGTGCAAGCAAAACAGTACATTTGAAAACAATGAAAGCCAATTAAAAAAAAAACGTGAACGGAGGGGAAAAAAACGGAACGACCAAACCCAACAAATACAAAACTCTATTGGAGTAAGTTATGGGAAGAAACAGAAATGCCGAATTGCTGTAAGAGATAAAAGAAGAATTCCACCAAGTCGAAGAAGGAGCAGTGAATGAAATCAGCAAGGAAACCATAAAGACAAACATAGGAAAAAAAGGAAAATGGAAAGCACTAGGGCACAACGGGATACATGCACACTGGTTCAAAAAATGAACAATTTTACCGGAAAGACTAGCTCAAAATATGAAAAGATGTATACAGGAAACAAAAGTACCAGCTTGTATGACAAAAGGCAGAACTAGAAAGGAACCGCTCCCAGCAAATATAGGCCTATCATGTGCTTACCCACTATGTGGAAAACACATGATTAGCAATATATAGACCGAAATATCCTAAAGGAGGTAAAAAAATACGAAGGAATTTAACTATGGTATGGATCGACTACAAAAAGGCGTACCTCAGGATCGCTAAAACATGGATAATAGAATACTTAAAAATGTATAAAATAAGAAGCAGGATCATCAACGTTATTATAAAAGCGACGAGAACTTGGAAACTGGAATAAACAGCTAATGGAAAACACATGAGAAAGATTAATATACAAAGAGGCATCTTCCAAGGAGATTCGCTATCACTAATACTGTTCATCGTAGCCATGATGCCTCTGAACAATATACCTTGAAAGTGCCAAGCCGGATACAAATTCTCTAATACGGAAGAAAAAAATGAACAACCTGATGTACATGGACGATCTGAAACTTTTGGCAACGACCGAAAATAGACTAGAGCCATAACTTAATATAACCATGATCTTCAGCCTGGATATCCAAATAGATTTTTTTTATGGAAAAGTTCGCACTACTGCTTATACGTACCTTCAAGAAATGCAGTTTTATAATTTATTAATTTTAATTGAAATCAGATTAACGCTGAAGCGGATTCGTTATATCGATCTCATATATACAATTTATTGTAGTAACCATCAATCATGTTAAAACACTGATCTTCATTAACCAACTTTCAAAGAAATCAACATTGATTTATCTTCAGTATATAGTTGACTCAGCAATTGCGGTTACCACGTTTCATACCTCCGCGAACTGAGAAGGCTGTAAGTTCCTTTAATGCGTGTATGAATAATTCTAACTATAATTTGTGGAGAAACGATGTAAAACAGTCTATATTATCAAGGTGTATGGAAACAATTCTTAGAAAAAAACGAACAAGAAAAATAACCATTCTCGGATTATTTAATTTTACGCACTGTGATATTGTAATTACACTTTCATTATATTGAAATAATGAATATTCAGCAGAATCGCTGTTAGATATTTCGCAGGAATTGCTTCAACACAACATATCTCTTCAGGCAATAGCATTTCAAGTTTATGAGTTTGTTTACTGAAATAATAAATTCAAGTTTTAAATTATTTGCATTATTCAGAATACTGTTTTAATTTTGAATGCAAATCGCAAATTACAACCGAGATGGCAACCAAGATTAGAACCGATGTCCGAATAATCTTAATAATACAAATTACCAACCATCATAAGAAACTAAAATAAAAAAGATAATGAGTTCAAAATGTTATAGATTAAATTTAGGTATGACTAGTTAAAATAATTTCGTTGCCCGCGAATAATAAACTTCAAAGATAAAAGCAAAGTTTAATCAAACGCATAGTTTTTCTATAGGCGATTTGCTAATAATAAAATATTAGATTGGTGCAAAAACGATGTCCTTTATATATATATATATATATATATATATATATATATATATATATATATATATATATATATAGTCGAACGTCAAAAAACGGCATTATTTTTGCACCAACCTATATATAACGATATGTGACCCGACCATCAGTAACGATTGAATATTAAAGCATTTTTATTATGTGAATAATCGCGGTCACTAACTGTTGAAGCGCAAGATACAAGAGAAAAATAACTTCGCGAACATTAATAATAATATTGTTTCGTGACGGGAACCGTTACATGGTGTCGGATAATCTTGTTTTGTCGAGGACATGACCTTGGAGTCAAGGTTTGGGGATTTTTCCGTGTGGGAAAACTTTTGGGTAAAAATCAATTTCGTTAGGAAAATCACCTAATTGATATGCGCAAGTGATTTGCCCAATTTAGCCAATCAGGGCGAATCCAAGTTTGATGTAATAAATATGGATTGGCTGGATGAGAAACCTAGACTTTTGCGGCCTCAAGTGTTTCCTCCCTAGAAGAGGGAACGCAGAGCGTTGTTTCGCTAATATAGAGCAGAACCCCCCCCCAGTTGGAGTGTAAAGTCTAGTCTATCCACTCCACCACCAGCGCTACGCCTCCCCGGTCGCTGACCGGAAGATAAATAGGGAGAAAGACGACAATCGGTTGTCGAAAAACGATCCTTTTTGAATTACCGTTGTTCATTACTGCTTATTGAAAAAACGACGCTGCATATATTTTTCTCTTTTTCATGACCGTAAAATAACATACAGAATGTATTTAAGGATCTTTATAGACAAAAACACAAAAATTTACATCTGGAGTTATATATCAGTTGCATACGGAATTCGTGATTAACTCAGCAACGAATGATACCAATTGGAGTAATTTCTTTGAAAAGACAGCAAGTAGAAGATAGAAAGAGACGACCAGCCCAGGGCCGCAGGCAACGGCGTGCGACATGCATATTCATGAGGACATGAGTTGTTCACTGTGTTGTTTTTTTTATTCTTTAATTTTTAAATAATTTTCTTCTTTTTCTGCGGGCTACTATTGATAAAGAAATCGCGCATCAATCTCGTAGACACCGCACTATTGCGCTTCTAATTGTTCTTAAACCGGAACTGCAACAGAACTAAAATTATGTACCGGTAAGCACTACGGTCTTACCCTTGTTATAGTGGTAATTTCGTGACCAGTATGTGGGCTTTTGGAACCCCATAACTACGGGTTTCACAGTGTTATATTGATCCCGTTACACCTGGGAATAATTTATGACTAGGATTTGACCCCGGTAACTCATCGTGTTATATTATTTCCCGTTAAGATTGGGGAGTCCAGAGTCTTCATCGTGCTATACTATATACAAATTAAATGGCCTTTTACTAGTATTAGTTTTGTCGCGGATCTATATTGCAACACTTGAGATGAAAACATATGTGTTTGATCGACAATAGGTTATTTCAAGTGTATTGTATAGGTTATTATACACTAAAAAAACTTAGTCCATAATTGTGTACTAAAATAAATATATTTTAAGAGGAGAATAGGTATAACGGTGTTACTATAGTCGCATGTAAACGCTTTATGTTTGATAGTTTGCCAATAAGAATTGGTTGTCATATTTTTGTCTTTCTTATAAAGATAAACCTTTTCAAAAAGATTCGCTTGAAATCCATTGTGTTAAATATGTTTTAATCCAGTATTATTTCTGTACGCAGCAAACTACCAACTTTAAGAAAAGAAATAAAAAAAAATATAAGTCTTGCTTGCTTGTAGATTAAGAGTTGAAATTAAGCATAGGACTTTGAAAGTATACAGTGCGGAACGATAAAATTATCGCCTAAAAAGACGACATGATTCCATTTCCCTTTGATGAAGACCGGGTTTCTTTTTTTTGTTGCAAACTATCTACTAGTTAGTCAGCTGTATATAAATCACAAGAGCGATGGAAGCATACTCTCGTCTCTGGAAGTGAAACTATGTTCAACGAGCGAGATCGTAGATGCGCCGCTATACTACTCATGCTCTCTACCGATCAGTGTTATGAAAACTGGACCAATTCCAGCACACTCAACATGCCAATCCGGAAGCTCATGGCTTGAGGCACAGCTCAGCGATGTTTCCAGCCACGGTTACAATTTTGGTGTGATTTCAAGTTTGGGTCACATCATGTAACTTAACATCTTCGGCTTGAAGTCGGCTTGAAAGTCAACACCAAAATGTAACTGCATGTGCTGCAGGGTCTGGTCATCCCCTAGCCGGCGGTTGACTTTGGTGTGGCGGCAGGACTCGGCGCCGATCCACACGTTCAAAATAACCCAGAAGGAGTGCTACGAATTTGTACTCTTCTCTCGGTGTCACCTCTTCATCTCCGACTTAAACCCGCTGGACTACTTCAATTGGTCATACATCGAGAACATCACAAATATGACCTTCCACAATACCAAGACTAGCCTGATCGCCGCCATCCGCCGAATATTCGCCGAGCTACATGCGCTTGTAGAAAAGTCATACCCCCAGTTACGGACACGTATTAAAGTGTTGATTGCGGCTGAAAGCAGCTAAATTGAATAAATATTGGCTACTATATTATCAATTTGCCTGAATTTGTTTTTTTCAATAAAAGTTTGAAAATAATGCTGTAATGTTATTTTCTCTAGGTCGACAATATTATCGTTCCAACGGTATGATTTTCGTTATTATATTTCTGACTTCTCATTTAGATGAGGATTGATAATTGGGTTTTATTTAGATTATTCCGACGTTTGTTTACATGTTGATCTGTATTCACAAAACGTTTTGGTCGATATAACTTTTGACTTTCTTTATGTGTATTGCGAACATCGAAATCTTTACGTTGAACTTTGGAATTTGCACGAAATTTCGAGCTGACTGTAAGATAGTGCGAATGTTCGTGTGTAAATGCATGCGAAATAGCATTACTCGTGGGAGAAAACAAGCCTATAAAAAATAAAGAGAATGATTACAAGATAAACGATAAAGTTCGATATGTCGGGAGTGACGTGGAGCGCGTTTCAGATCAGGTGGGTGACATCACAGCTGTACTAATAAGGAAATAAATGTTGTGCCAAAAAGAACAAATAATTTTCGGGTCTTTTCTATTCTTTGTCTTGGCTGGAGGTCTTACAAGGCTAGAATAAATGTGTAATCTATTGTAACACGAAAAAAATTAAATGTATAATGTGTTTAGTAAGAACTACTAACAACTTCTGCATATTTCTGTTAAATAATAGACGAGTAGAAACAGTTGATCCATCTATCTATCTATCTATCTATTTATCTAGCTACCTAGCAGAGTATACAACAGAGAATTTAATGCGTACATTTTTTTAGAACTATTAAGCTCTGTGACCGGTCAGTTTCACCGGAAGTATGCGAACGGGGATCGAACATGATGTATCAGGTGTTCCGGTTTGAGTAAGCTGAGTAAATTTTGTTGAGTTTAATTATGGACGCCGAACAAGCAAAATGGGTTAAGAGGGTCTTTACATGAGGAAGTTCCCCTCTCAAAATGAAGTCAGAGAATCCACAAGCCACAGATTATCGGCCACTTTCTGCTGAAAGGATGCCTGGGAGTGAACAAAGTTCATAAAAATACACATCGTCTTGTGTCCCTGTCTTGAAGCGTCTTCGTTACAGCAAGTTCCGGCTCCCACATAAACGGCCAGCAGCAGACAGGTATGCCAACTTGTGTATGTGTTTAATACTCGACACACACGCATCTACAACACTAGATGATACACGGGTCGTTTGGTAAATAGACGTTAAAGGATCTGAGGAAAATAGTCCATTAAATAATCCGTTATATATGTACACAGTGTACATAGACATAGATACAAATATGACCCGTGTAATAAGGTTACATAAAAAATGTTGATTATAAGAACATTACGTCGATTTAGATAATGACAGCACATCATATGTCGTTGGATAAGAATATACTATACGATATAATGATAACAACACAACATTTCTATACAAATTAGCAACAGCCCTTCTGGGTCGTTTATAACTGAATATTAATTCGGAAAAAATGAAATGTGTTATTGACTATAATAGGTGAAAATAAGACGTTTTGTTTTGTTTTTATATTTTTTAAAAATAAAATTCTTAACATTTAAAATTTTTTTTTAAAACCATTATTATATATTATGTCCTAAATAATATAATAAAACATACGAAATCTACATAGATCGAAATGTCATATTGAAGCGTATTATGTGACCGGGCAATACCGGGTAGCCTACTAGTATCATTGGTCAACTTTAACCAATCTACCAATCACATACCAATTCCACCCCTAATCTACCTGAAAATAAATATATTACACAAGACGCAATCTACGTTCTTTCCACATCTGGACTTATTAAGCATAGGATTTCAACCCATGAGCATTCTTTTAAAAAAACACTCTCCGTTGAACCAAACCATTCTATCCAAACAAATTTGGCGGGTCAAAGATAAGAATATTTCCTTCAATTTGAAATGGCAAATAATGGGATCATATAAAGGATATAAACCAGGAGATAGATTCTCTGCACTTTATACACAGGAGACCCTAAAGATGTTAAAATATGACGATATCAAATATAGAACCACC
Source organism: Euprymna scolopes (assembly GCF_053919585.1). NCBI lineage: Eukaryota > Metazoa > Mollusca > Cephalopoda > Sepiida > Sepiolidae > Euprymna > Euprymna scolopes. The sequence continues at coordinate 101,760,619 of NC_136495.1, forward strand.
TTCCTAAAGTCAAGAGAGGAGCTTATTTCCTCATGCAGCCATAAATGTTGGTTTACATTTAACAAATATAAACCAACATAAGTCATTAAAAATGTTACGTATTAATATTCAATCTTGAAATTAATGTTTAACTTGATACCCTTATTAATAAAATTTTGATTAACAATATTATAATTAATATTAGTTTTTTCTGATATATGTACCATTATTGTATATTTTTTAAAAATATATTTAGGCTTAGCCTATATTATATTTATTAATTTAGATAAATAAATAAATAAAGTATTAAAAATACTAAATTCAATAAGTGCCAAATATAATATATTATAATCTAAATAGAATAAGCACTAATTACCTCCCTTTAATTTATTTAATTAGAAAAAT